>NC_089741.1:22458991-22463991 GCF_040412425.1 Macrobrachium rosenbergii | reverse complement strand
TGAATTATTTTTCGGTTATTTAGAGAAACCAGGACTCTCAGTAGTAGGAATGAATTATTTTTCGGTTATTTAGAGAAACCAGGACTCTCAGTAGTAGGAATGAATTATTTTTAGGTTATTTAGAGAAACCAGGACTTTCAGTAGTAGGAATGAATTATTTTTCGGGTATTTAGAGAACTCAGGACTCCCAGTAGTAGGAATGAATTATTTTTAGGGTATTTAGAGAACTCAGGACTCTCAGTAGTAGGAATGAATTATTTTTCGTTTATTTAGAGAAACCAGGACTCTCAGTAGTAGGAATGAATTATTTTTCGGTTATTTAGAGACACCAGGACTCTCAGTAGTAGGAATGAATTATTTTTCGGTTATTTAGAGAACTCAGGACTCTCAGTAGTAGGAATGAATTATTTTTCGGGTATTTAGAGAACTCAGGACTCTCAGTAGTAGGAATGAATTATTTTTCGGTTATTTAGAGAAAGCAGGACTCTCAGTAGTAGGAATGAATTATTTTTTGGTTAATTAGAGAACCAAGGACTCTCAGTAGTAGGAATGAATTAATTTTCAGTTATTTAGAGAAAGCAGGACTCTCAGTAGTAGGAATGAATTATTTTTTGGTTATTTAGAGAAACTAGAACTCTCAGTAGTAGGAATGAATTATTTTTCTATTATTTAGAGAAAGCAGGACTCTCAGTAGTAGGAATGAATTATTTTTCGGTTATTTAGAGAAACCAGGACTCAGTAGTAGGAATGAATTATTTTTCGGTTATTTAGAGAAACCAGGACTCTTAGTAGTAGGAATGAATTATTTTTCGGGTATTTAGAGAAACCAGGATTCTCAGTAGTAGCAGTGAATTATTTTTAGGGTATTTAGATAACTCAGGACTCTCAGTAGTAGGAATGAATTATTTTTCTATTATTTAGAGAAAGCAGGACTCTCAGTAGTAGGAATGAATTATTTTTCGGTTATTTAGAGACACCAGGACTCTCAGTAGTAGGAATGAATTACTTTTCGGTTATTTAGAGAAACCAGGACTCTCAGTAGTAGGAATGAATTATTTTTCGGGTATTTAGAGAACTCAGGACTCTCAGTAGTAGGAATGAATTATTTTTCGGTTATTTAGAGAACTCGGGACTCTCAGTAGTAGGAATGAATTATTTTTCGGTTATTTAGAGAACTCGGGACTCTCAGTAGTAGGAATGAATTATTTTTCGGTTATTTAGAACACTCAGGACTCTCAGTAGTAGGAATGAATTATTTTTCGGTTATTTAGAGAAACCAGGACTCTCAGTAGTAGGAATTATTTTTCTATTATTTAGAGACACCAGGACTCTCAATAGTAGGAATGAATTATTTTTCTGTTATTTAGAGAAACCAGGACTCTCAGTAGTAGGAATGAATTATTTTTCGGTTATTTAGAGAAACCAGGACTCTCAGTAGTAGGAATGAATTATTTTTCGGTTATTTAGAGAACTCAGGACTCTCAGCAGTAGGAATTATTTTTCGGTTATTTCGAGAAGCCAAGACTCTCAGTAGTAGGAATGAATTATTTTTCGGTTATTTAGAGAAAGCAGGACTCTCAGTAGTAGGAATGAGTTATTTTTCGGTTATTTAGAGAACTCAGGACTCTCAGTAGTAGGAATGAATTTTTCGGTTATTTAGAGAAACCAGACTCTCGGTAGTAAGAATTATTTTTCGGTTATTTAGAGAAACCAGGACTCTCGGTAGTAGGAATTATTTTTCGGTTATTTAGAGAAACCAGGACTCTCAGTAATAGGAACGAATTATTTTTCGGTTATTTAGAGAACTCAGGACTCTCAGTAGTAGGAATGAATTATTTTTCGGTTATTTAGAGAACTCAGGACTCTCAGTAGTAGGAATGAATTATTTTTCGGTTATTTAGAGAACTCAGGACTCTCAGTAGTAGGAATGAATTATTTTTCGTTTATTTAGAGAACTCAGGACTCTCAGTAGTAGGAATGAATTATTTTTCGGTTATTTAGAGAACTCAGGACGCTCAGTAGTAGGAATGAATTATTTTTCGGTTATTTAGAGAACTCAGGACTCTCAGTAGTAGGAATGAATTATTTTTCGTTTATTTAGAGAACTCAGGACTTTCAGTAGTAGGAATGAATTATTTTTCGGTTATTTAGAGAACTCATGATTCTCAGTAGTAGGAATGGAAAAGACAATCGTCTTTATTGTAGCAGTGCTAGATACAGTCCTTTTATGATATGATAGGAATCAACCAAGAGTTATTTATTTCATTGGTCGAGAGTAAAATCATGGATTTTCAGCTGAAAAAAATGCTGTTTGCAATATTTTTCGCTATAAGTGTATATCATCTTCCTCATTTTTATTTATGACCACGTTTTCGAGCTTCTCTCTCTCTCTCTCTCTCTCTCTCTCTCTCTCTCTCTCACACACACACACACACACACACACACACACGCACAGACACGCGTACACACACGTACGGGAACTAAACCGATTCCACCTTCGACGCATCTCTCATAGGTCTCTCACGATCTATCTTCCGTACTATCAAAACCTGTCAATATAGCCCCACACCATTATCAACTCATTGTACCTCTCTCTCTCTCTCTCTCTCTCTCTCTCTCTCTCTCTCTCTCTCTCTCTCTCTCTCTCTCTCGTCGAAATTCTTTCTACCTTACCTTACCTTCAAGATCTCAGGATAGGCCTCAACTTCTATCCCTATCCATCTCTCTTCTCGGCGATTTCAGATCGTGCCAAACCACACTATCCTTTTAACACCTAAAATTACTCTCTCTCTCTCTCTCTCTCTCTCTCTCTCTCTCTCTCTCTCTCTCTCTCTCTCTCTCTCTCTTGCTGTGTACGTGCTCACTTTCTCTGCAACTGCCTGTCTGTCTGTCTGTCTCTCTCTCTCTCTCTCTCTCTCTCTCTCTCTCTCTCTCTCTCTCTCTCTCTCTCGTCCTTTCCTGCATAAACCGCGAGCTTTGTTCCCTGCCTTCGACCAGCGCGGCGACGCGTCAAAGCCTTTATTTGGGGGCCCCAAATGGTCTCACACTTCCCGCACCCCACTTGTTATTGTGCCAAGACGCGAGGTGGGAAAAGTTAAGGGTTGTTTTCGGCACACGGCTCGAAGATTCTCGACCGTGTTTGCAAGACGGCGTCGAGGCGACAATTTCGTCCTAAAAGTTCGCTAAACGTGTTGTGAACTTTGCGACCAACTTGTAATTCTGCTGTTATTAAGATTCTCCACGGAAGGATGACTTTCGCTTTGAGAATGATATAGGAACGTCAGTTTGCAACAGCTTATAACGCTTCTTGGGCTTTGGAATGACGAAGGATAGTCAGATGTTTATATAATTATAAACTCTTATTATTTGTTCGTGGGAAAATATTGAAACAAATGGTCACTATGGCACTAATAAAATCGACGATATCTGCTGCATATATATCAAGATGATAAATGCTTTTGAAAAATAAGAAGGCCTTGATCCGAAGCTGTTCCTGCCTGAACGCCTTTCAAAATGTTGCATACTTTCAAAGGAAATCGGGAGTATTCTCACGTATGGACGGTGGTAAATTCTTTTATCTGAGACAAACATGACGATCGTTACCCAGTTGTATTTTCAGGGTTCAAAAGTTGTATGCTACAGGAATAGAGGTTCACTTGTTTTTCATCGATTTCTTTTATAAAAACAGGTTTAAAAGAGGCTGCCTACACCAATATGGCTAATGATGAATACTGAAAACTATATATATATATATATATATATATATATATATATATATATATATATATATATATATATATATATATATTATATATATATAATATATTATAATTATAATCACTTTTGTACGTGATTCATTTATCACACATTACCACCGGTGAAAAATAAAGAGAGGGTGTAGTCCTGACCGGTTTCGACTTTATTTCCAAGCCTTGGAAGTAAAGTCGAAACCGGTCAGACCTAACCCCATCCCTTATTTTTCACCTGTGTAATGTGATATATATATATATATATATATATATATATATATATATATATATATATATATATATATATATATATATATATATAAACTTGTATACATTCAATCCGTAATTGCTATTAAGAGAAATCATTGGTCGTGTGCAAGAGTTTTAATTTTACGCTGTACTGAATAAAAAAGATTCTAGTCATTGGTTTCAAGATACTAATTTACAATTATTCTCTCTCTCTCTCTCTCTCTCTCTCTCTCTCTCTCTCTCTCTCTCTCTCTCTCCTTTCCTGCATAAACCGCGAGCTTTGTTCCCTGCCTTCGACCAGCGACGCGTCAAAGCCTTTATTTGGGGCCCCCCAAATGGTCTCACACTTCCCGCACCCCACTTGTTATTGTGCCAAGACGCGAGGTGGGAAAAGTTAAGGGTTGTTTTCGGCACACGGCTCGAAGATTCTCGACCGTGTTTGCAAGACGGCGTCGAGGCGACAATTTCGTCCTAAAAGTTCGCTAAACGTGTTGTGAACTTTGCGACCAACTTGTAATTCTGCTGTTATTAAGATTCTCCACGGAAGGATGACTTTCGCTTTGAGAATGATATAGGAACGTCAGTTTGCAACAGCTTATAACGCTTCTTGGGCTTTGGAATGACGAAGGATAGTCAGATGTTTATATAATTATAAACTCTTATTATTTGTTCGTGGGAAAATATTGAAACAAATGGTCACTATGGCACTAATAAAATCGACGATATCTGCTGCATATATATCAAGATGATAGATGCTTTTGAAAAATAAGAAGGCCTTGATCCGAAGCTGTTCCTGCCTGAACGCCTTTCAAAATGTTGCATACTTTCAAAGGAAATCGGGAGTATTCTCACGTATGGACGGTGGTAAATTCTTTTATCTGGGACAAACATGACGATCGTTACCCAGTTGTGTTCTCAGGGTTCAAAAGTTGTGTGCTACAGGAATAGAGGTTCACTTGTTTTTCATCGATTTCTTTTAAAAAAGCAGGTTTAAAAGAGGCT
>NC_089741.1:22451491-22453991 GCF_040412425.1 Macrobrachium rosenbergii | reverse complement strand
TCGATGAATGAGAGAGAGAGAGAGAGAAAAGGGTGGAAAATTAAGTACCACTTTCAAAGATTACTTCCGGTTATATCTCGCGAACATTTATTTAAAAGAGAGAGAGAGAGAGAGAGAGAGTATGTGTGTGTGTGTTTGTTCGTTAACTCTAATGCATTCATTTTTGCCGTTGTGCCTTAGACGCAATATATTATTATATAAATATTCTTTAAGATTTATGTGCCCCGTCGCAAACCCTCTTATGTCCCTTATATTTTTCCCCTCATATTTTCACTTCCCAATCCTTTCAAGTCAAGCTTCGAAGATTTGTTTCCATAAATCTATCCCGGATAATAGCCAGCCTCAGACTGACAAAACATTGAATTGTTTTGGTAGAGAAAGAGAATCACTTTGCAAGAGAGAGAGAGAGAGAGAGAGAGAGAGAGAGAGAGAGAGAGAGAGAGAGATTGTGGAAGTAATATGATGTTTCATATCTTGATAATTTTGTAACATGCAAAATGCTGTAGAAAAAATCATTTTTCAAGTGCAAACTGAGAGAGAGAGAGAGAGAGAGAGAGAAAGAGAGAGAGGGAGAGAGAGAGAGAGAAAATGAAACCTACGTTTAGAAAACTACAAAAAGGGTATTGTAGAACTATGTCAGTAATCATGAACAAGTATTAATGCACCTGTTTTGCTAAATTGAGTGTATTTCTCGGCCATGATGCTAAATCTCTTGTTAATAGTCATTATTTTTGGTAGGGTTTCATACTCATTTAATTTTTTGTTTGTTTTTTTGCATGTACTTGTAATTTATATATTGATTTAAATTCAAGAAAAAACCCTGGATTATATTTATACAGGTTAATGGCTCGATCGCCGTTTCACCTGCCCAGGATTCAAATCCTAGCATAGAGGAAAAGCGTTTTCATTTCATTTTTTTGAAGTCTGTCTAATGATTTCAAGTAGAAAACGTAAACAAAAAATAATGGGGATTTTAGCTGTTGAGAAGTCATTGAATGCTGGCTGTTATTTTTTACTTGCAGTATCATCATATCATCATCATCATCATCATCATCATCGACATGTAAAATTATGCTACTTGTATTTTTCCTGAACAAATCCCCAACCCCCCATCCCACCCCCCCACCCCCAATCTCCACCCATCTTTAACCTTGCGAGTCACAGCTTTCGTTCGAATATTCTGGGTCTTTCTGTGGTGCCCACAGGAGCCCATCTGATACTGTCAGAATTATTATTTCTGAAAACATCTGTTAGAAGTCGGATGAGACGTCTGTGGGTCTTTAAGTTTATTAATTCATGTTGTTCAGATGGGGCTCATAATTTAATAAGATAACATCTATTCGTCTTCTGTGAAAGTTATAGCTAATCATTTTTTTTTCGTTATTATGAACTCGGTATTCCGTTTTACTTTATTATCTCTCTCTCTCTCTCTCTCTCTCTCTCTCTCTCTCTCTCTCTCTCTCTCTTTTGCAATGCATGTTTGCCAGAAATGACCGGAAGAGATTTTGAAAGTGGTATTCTATTTTACTCCTCTCTCTCTCTCTCTCTCTCTCTCTCTCTCTCTCTCTCTCTCTCTCTCTCTCTCTCTCTCTCTCTCTCTCTTCATTAATCTTGTTCCTCCTACCATTTATTTTATAAAAAGAAAAAGTTGTGGTTTTGGGTATACCCAGACGTGAAATTCAGCAATAACCAAAGATCGATGACCGACACCAATCATCGCTTTCCAGGGAAATGGGAGGCAGCTGAGAGGATCCTCTGTTTTTAACATGTTTCTTAAGTCTGGAAGGCTCAGAGGAAGCGAGAGAGAGAGAGAGTGAGGGAGAGAGAGAGAGAGAGAGAAGGCGGCTTTTTAGAGCAAATGAAAACCTGCCAAAACAATTCAGTGTTTTGTCAGTCTAAGACATACCACTTTCAGAATCTCTTCAGGTGATGCCTCGCAAACATATATTGCAATAGGAGAGAGAGAGAGAGAGAGAGAGAGAGAGAGAGAGAGAGAGAGAGAGAGAGAGAGAGAGAGAACACCCTAAAATATATAAAATACTTGCACAGTCCCTTCCGTTCGTGTCTCGCGAACATTTATTTAAGAGAGAGAGATAGCGCAGTAATATTAAATACTTGCAAAATCTCTTCCGGTCATGCCTCGCTAACATTTACTTACAGAGAGAGAGAGAGAGAGAGAGAGAGAGAGAGAGAGAGAGAGAGAGAGAGAGAGAGAGAGAGAGAGAAAGAAATAATGCAGGAAAATGAAATACCGCTTTCAAAATTCCTCCGGTCATGTCTTGCGAACATTTAAAAGAGAGAGAGAGAGAGAGAGAGAGAGAGAGAGAGAGAGAGAGAGAGAGAGGATAACACAGTGAAAATGAATAATGGCCTTGTAAAAAATTCAAAAATTTTCACAAAGGTGAATATATGTTATTCTACACTGTTGCCTATTTCCGGAATCTGCCGCAGTCCTGAGATAGAAATCACTTGGCAGAACGTTTTTTTCGTTGTATCCTTG
>NC_089741.1:22436491-22443991 GCF_040412425.1 Macrobrachium rosenbergii | reverse complement strand
GAGAGAGAGAGAGAGAGAGAGAGAGAGAGAGAGAAACGAACCAGTATTAAATGTTATCTTTTCTTTGGGAACTTGTAGCTATGAGAGAGAGAGAGAGAGAGAGAGAGAGAGAGAGAGAGAGAGAGAGAGAGAGAGAGAGACTCTGCTGTGTTGATGAAATGTAATCACTCGGCATTTTATTCCCCTCCAGGAAATTTAGTTGATATCTTGCTGCAATATCTGTGACGACCTTCATCTAAATTGCTTTGGAGTACCCGATATGAACGTGCGGTCTCTCGACTCTCCGTATAGAAAGACACACAAATATATGTGTATATATATGTGTGTGTGTGTGTGTGTGTGTGTACATATATACACTGCTTTCTGCTTTTTAATTTTCACCCCCTTTCTTTGACGTTGGGTGGTGGGGGGAGGACCTATCAAACTCAAAATTTCAGATCTCAATTGAGAATAAATTCTTCTGGCCAACCCTACGATTGTCAAGATATGATTCAAAGAACTGATAAAATCCTGCTTGAAAATAATTAATTATATCTCATGACCTAATGTTAAGAATGCATTTCAAGGCTGGAATCAATATGTCATGTATAAAGTAATTCCCATTTTGAAAAGAATGCAGGGGAACAGCTGAACGTTTTAGAGCACAATTTTATTCCTTCCCCTGTCTAATTTACTAGCCATCTTTCCCGGAGCCCAGCAAAACCGGAACAGCAGTAATCGCAGCAGAAACAGCAGAAACAGCAACAGCGGTAGCAGCGGTAGCGACGGTTGCTTCGCTCTTCAGTATAAAGCTAATTTCCCAGGAGACGTATTGCCCAGGGCAGGGAAGGCGACATATGTTTACTTTATTAGGCAATTTATCTCCATTCAGACTTCCACTTATACGAGGGAGCTAGTTGCGTTCGCGTATTGCCTTCTGGGCTACAGTTGCATTTCTAAAATAAATTTTTTAAATGAACTCTCTGCGCTGCGAGAAAAGATATAACTTCCTTTGTGAGTTTTTTTTTTTAAGATGAATATGCGATTGATAAATGAAATCCGCACTGCCTACCTAATCCCTTCATGAATCTATTTTCATTTCGTAAATAATTTATCAAAAAAATTACCTAGGCGACCAGCCATTTCAAGTTCTAAAGGCATTTATTCTTAAGTGAAATCTGAAATTTTGAGTTTGAGAAATTGGACAGCTCTGGGAACCACCACTACCTTCCCCCGCCAACATCGCCACAAAAAAAAGGGGGGCGAAAACTAAAAAGTAGAAAGCTGTGCAGCAAGGAACGCTCAAAATGAGAATTTATTGATCTGTGTTCACTGACATTAATGCTCTGGAAGTGTTTGGCTACTGTACATTAACGAATCCATAATAAACGAATTTACATTCGTAGGTTGTACAAGGCATCCGATTTAAAGCATCTTCTTTTATGTTAAGGTCTTTAGGATGTTAGTAAACATAAATTAATAACGGGTAAGTCTTTTGTCATGTTTTGATGTTATACGTATATATACTGTATATATATATATATATATATATATATATATATATATATATATATATATATATATATATATATATATTGTATACATATATGTGTGGGCGTATGTGATAGGATAGATAAACAGATATATAGACATATATATATATATATATATATATATATATATATATATATATATATATATTATATATTTTATATATATATATATATATATATATATATATATATATATATATATATATATGCGTGAGCGTGTATGTATGCATGTGTGATGGGACAGATAAATAGGTACACACAGCAAGGAAAGCTAGGATACAGTTTTTTAAATGTTCGGACATAAATTGCTCAATAATGCGACATCTGGCAACTTTAGAAAGGGGAGGAGCTTCAGTCTTATTGTTTTTGTTTTTTGCTTGACCTCCTATAACTTTCAATCATATTCTACAATTCTGAAATCATTGACACTTAAATGCAGTAGTAAGCTTTACAGTATTCGTGCAAGTTGTAATTTGCAGCGACATTTCTGAGCAAAATAAACATATTTCGACATAACCTACCAAGTAACTTACACAAATGAACGGAATGCTTGCATAATCGGAAACGGGATCTTCCATAATGAAATCAAGAGTTAAATTTGAGCAATGTCCAACGAAAAACGTGGGGAACAATAAAGGAAAGAATGCAATGTTATGATGAGAGAGAGAGAGAGAGAGAGAGAGAGAGAGAGAGAGAGAGAGAGAGAGAGTCTACTGTTGTGTAAACCTAGGTCTATATGTAGAGCTACTCATTTCATTATTTTCTTCTTTTAGAGATTGAGCGATATTAATATTTGTATAGTATGTTGTAGCAATGGAGAAAGAGAGAGAGAGAGAGAGAGAGAGAGAGAGACTATGGCATCGTCAAGAAACATCCAGTTACTTGTGTTTTCCCGCCGAATTTCTAGCGATGCTCTTCACATCATAGAGAACGCTCTTGTGGATTTAAATAGATTTGATCAATCTACCCTAGCTGTCACAACATTTACTGCCATCAATTCCAGCTGACCTTTAACACCGTGAAATACAAATATGAATGTGTAAAAATTAAAGAAATTATCATTACCTTGTATGATGATGCAATAATAAGCCTGTTCATAACGGAAAACGAGTAAATATTGCCGTTCTGATAAACAGTACTACACCGAGATATCCACACAATATCTTTTAGATCTCTATGAACGAAGTCATCTGAGAAATTCTGATTACTTCGGACATGCATGGTGTTTTTAAGTATCTGAACGTTTTTGTTTTGCAGATTTAACATATATGATATAATTTGCATTGTATTTTCATATTCTAGAGTAAATTTACGGAGATTATGTGTTTTCCGTAAGAAAAAAATTAAAATTCGATGAACGAAATCTAATGAAAACTGTATCCTCACTTTTCTTGCTGAGTGTACATAGACTCACACGCAACAGGAAACACCGCTCGGACGCAACCTTGTTCAAAATATCCAGTGGCAAGCAATGCAAGATCTCGGGTTTAACAGCTCGCTGAGAGGCCAGCTCTGAGTCATGTTCTGGTAATCAAAATAACCATTAAACTTTCACCGAGCAAGCGCGCGTCGAGAGAGAGAGAGAGAGAGAGAGAGAGAGAGAGAGAGAGAGAGAGAGAGAGAGAGGGTGGGGGGATTTGGCCTGTGGCCATCGCTTTTCACATGTCTAAAAGAGATAGATCGGAGGACGGAGTCAGTCCCAACCATCAAATATTTCTGGTCACATGGCGCTAAGGGGGCCTATTCTTGCTCCGACTTATTGAAGAGATGTTAGGTTAGAGTTGCCCCGAGAAATTATTTCTGGGAAGTAATCCCAAAATAAAATTTCTCATGTTTTATGTACACGTTTTTATTAACTGTATGTCAGTGGAAACTTGTACAGGATAATTTATCATAATTATTTTCACGTTGCATTGTAATTTATTAGTTTTCTTCTACAAAGCCTTAAATTAGTTGTGACTGACGTTCACTCTCTTTCTCTCTCTCTCTCTCTCTCTCTTTCTTGTAGTTTTTTGGTTTCACTGTAACACACTGCCGCTCACACCAAATATCCAAGGTCCCCGGCAAGATCCTGTTTGGGATGAGGTTGGTAGCCCTATGCTCATTGCTTCCGCAGATGAGAGCTAATGTACCAACGTCTTCTGACATGCAGGTGATTACCCTCCAAGTACTGACCAGACTGAACGCTGCTTAATTTTACTGATCAATAGGACAGTGATATGGCATGGCGAAAGCAGTGATGAAATGGAAATGTTGATAGGTAAATCAGAAGTTACATCGACGATAATTCAGACCTGCTTCAATACCATCACTACGTTCAGTATTCCTTAAAGTTTACATGCTCACTTTATTAAATATGTTGCCTGGGTTATTTCAAGTTTTCTCCCCCTTTCCATCACGGAATTAGAGAGTACTGCTATTCTGCTTCTGAATGTGGTGGTGGTGGGGGAGGCGGAGGGGGGAGCTTGAGTTGCATTAGGTGAGTCAGCAGACCATTTCAGTAATGTGAATTACTATTCCCGCTGACTTCTTGGCCTCTCTCTCTCTCTCTCTCTCTCTCTCTCTCTCTCTCTCTCTCTCTCTCTCTCTCTCTCTCTCTCTCTCTCTCTCTCTCTCAAAAAGAAAGATAGAGTTCTTAGAAGAACTAACCCAAAATGAAAAAATAGAAATATTGAATATAAGTGAAACCTGGTATTCCCAAGAGACTGGTAATGATGACCAGATAAAGGGTTTCCAAACTTATAGATCAGATAGAAAAAATAGAAATCAAGGGGGAACCGCGATATATGGGAGAGATGCCAATCAAGGAAAAATCTGTGAGAAATATAGTAACACAGAATGTGAATTAATAGCGGTAGAATTTGAATCTGAAAAATTAGTGAACATTGTAATATATAGACCCCTAATACTAAAGAGTTTGACATAATAATTGAAAAATTGGATGAAATATGTAGAAATCACAAGGACTGGACTATACTCCTAACGGAGACTTTAACTTTCCTTTTGTAGAATGGAAAGAACGAATAGGAGACTGTGGTTGTATTTATACATATAAAAAAGAGAGCAATAGTAGTGCAGAAGATAAGAGGCAATTTGAAAAGCTATTAGATATGCTACTAGAACATAACATTCAGCAAATAAATCACCTACCAACAAGAAAGGATAATATTTTAGACCTAGTATTTGTGAATGAGGTGAACTATGTTAAAGAAATAATAGTATATAACACGAGTATTTCGGACCATAATGTCATAGAACTAACAGTCCGTTCCAGATCATACGAAAACAAAGAAAAGCAAGAGACGAAAAATGGGAAGGATATGGAAAATACAATTTCTATAGTAAGAATATAAATTGGTCAAAAATAAATGAAGAATTAAACAAAGAATGGGAAAACATATTTGTAAGTGATGATATACAGGTAAATACCGATATATTATATAAAATATTAGAGGAAATAGTGGAAAATATATACCAAAGAAAAAAGTAAGCATCAGTCACGAATTCCAAGAGACAGAAGGATCTTGTTCCAGAAAATTAGAAAGTGGAAAAAAGCTCTTGCAAAAGAAAAGAATGCATGGAAAGTGATGGAACTAAAAAGTAAGATAGAAAATGCAGAACAAAAGATTATACAATCAAAAGAAAATGAAAAATGGAACCTAGAAGAAATGACACTACAAAATATCAAGCAAAACCCTAAAATTTTTATTCATATGCAAAAAGATGAATAAAATAAGAATAGAAATAGGCCCTCTAAGAATTGAAGGGCGATTAACGAATGAAAAAGGAAATATGTAACATATTAGCAGAAAGATATAAGAGTGAATTTACACCTAGAATTGACAATGAAGATAATGATACAGAAATAAGAGATGAAAATACTGAATACTTATCAGATATAGATATTACAGAAGCCGATATTGTGCAGGCTATTAATGAAATTAAAAATGGATCAGCAGCAGGACCAGATGGAGTACCTGCCATATTGTTAAAGAAAGTGGTTCATTCAATCGCAAAGCCGCTTAGCAATATTATTAAGACAAAGTATAGATACAGGCAAGATTTATGATGAGCATAAATTAGCATATATTACTCCTACTTTCAAAAGTGGTTCAAGACTAGAGGCAAGTAATTATAGGCCTGTGAGTCTGACATCTCATATTATGAAAGTATATGAAAGGGTAATGAAAAAAATATAATGAAACATTTAATGAAAAATAGATTGTTCAATATAGGACAACATGGTTTTGTACCCGGAAAAAGTACACAAACCCAACTGTTAGTCCACCATGAAAGCATATATAAAAATATGATAAATGAAAAAGATACAGATGTGGTTTACCTAGACTTTGCAAAAGCTTTTGACAAGGTAGATCATAATATATTAGCAAAAAAATTAGAAAACATAACATTGTTGACAAAGTAGGAAGATGGATAAAAGAATTTTTGCAAAATAGAAAACAGATAGTGATTGCAAACGATGAGAAATCGGATGAAGCTACGGTAATATCCGGTGTACCACAGGGTACGGTGTTAGCTGCATTGCTGTTTGTGATTATGATTGCAGACATAGACAGTAATGTTAAGGACTCAGTAGTAAGAAGTTTCGCAGATGACACAAGAATAAGTAGAGAAATTGCTTGTGATGAAGATAGGAACTCGCTACAAAGAGACCTAAACAAAATATATAAATGGGCAGAGATAAATAGGATGGTATTTAACTCTGATAAATTTGAATCAATGAACTATGGTGATAAAGTAGGAATGCTATATGCATATAAAGGACCTAATAATGAGACAATCACAAACAAGGAAGCAGTTAAAGACCTTGGTGTGATGTTGAATAGGAATATGTTATGCAATGATCAAATAGCGATTCTATTGGCAAAATGCAAAGCAAAAATGGGAATGTTGTTCCGGCACTTCAAAACAAGAAAAGCTGAACACATGATTATGCTTTATAGAACGTACGTACGTAGTCCACTTGAATATTGCAATATAATATGGTACCCACACTACCAAAAGGATATTGCACAAATAGAGAGTGTACAAAGGTCATTTACAGCTAGAATAGAAGAAGTTAAGGACCTTGACTACTGGGAAAGACTACAATTCTTAAATTTATATAGTCTTGAAAGGAGAAGAGAACGCTACATGGTAATTCAAGCATGGAAACAGATAGAAGGAATTACCGAAAACATCATGGAACTAAAATTATCAAAAAGAGCAAGCAGAGGTAGATTAATAGTGCCAAAAACTATACCAGGAAAATTAAGGAAAGCACACAGGACATTAATCCACCACGCACCAGCATCGATAATGCAGCGTCTATTCAGTGCGCTACCAGCTCATCTGAGGAACATAACAGGAGTGAGCGTAGATGTGTTTAAGAATAAGCTCGACAAATATCTAAGATGCATCCCAGACCATCCAAGACTGGAAGATGCAAAATATACCGGAAGATGCGTTAGCAACTCTCTGGTAGACATCAAAGGTGCCTCACACTGAGGGACCTGGGGCAACCCGAACGAATTGTAAGGTCTGTAAGGTAAGGTAAGGTCTCGTTATTAAGAATCAAGTGACTTTATAGCTTTCCTAAGCCTTTTTTCACCCAGTTTTGATACCTAAGATTGTAAACACTCGACTTAAGTATCATTAAATTTGCGTATTTACGACCCTTTTTGGGCATGCTCAGCCTCGGAACCAAAATACGTAATCAGTTATAAGAATTATCTGCCAGAATATATGAAAGGGCTCTAAATAAAAAAAAAAAAGTTTAAGTTTGAATTCACCACTTACAAATCTTCAAAAAATATAAGTAAAAATTTAATAAGTAATAAGCAGTTTAAATCTCAAGCGACTCACCTTTGATGTAACCTCGATGAAACCATTACCTAAGGAAAAGGTTTATGTTGATGAAAATTCACTTTAAGGTGAAAGTATCACCTAACAATAATTAGGTGTCGCA
>NC_089741.1:22423991-22431491 GCF_040412425.1 Macrobrachium rosenbergii | reverse complement strand
TTTCTTGTTTGCCCTCCCCGGGTGGGGGAGCGGTAGGTAGGGGATTGGGAGGGTAGGGGAGACATGACGTATCCACCCACCTCCTGCAAACCTGTTTTTCCGGCACGGGCGATGGCGAGGTAGGTAGGGGATCGGAGGGTAGAGGAGACATGACATGTCCACCCTCCTGCAAACCTTTTTGTCCGCCCCTGGTGGCGGCTAGGTAGGTAGGGGATCGGGAGGGTAGGGGAGACATGACGGGCAGCGCCGGGTTCCAGCGCAGCGTAGCGCGTGCCATCATGCTCGTAATAATAATAATAGTAGAAGTAAGAAAGTCGGGAAAAGGACAATCATGGTGAGAAGACCTTCATCAGTAGCAAATTTGGCTGCTTCGCGTTTTATTGAGAGTTTGAGATTTGTGAATATTCAGTTTCATAATTCACATTTGTTTTTTGTTTTTTTTATTCCAGTTTTAAATGAAAGCGTAAGACGAAAATGTTAAATTGGAAATTTTAAGGAAAGGCGTACTAGCGCTACCATATTTCGTATTTGGAAGATAAATCGTTTATGGAAGAGTTTCAATTTAGAATAATTCTGGACTTAATAAAAAAGTAGTAATCAACAACAATTCTGTGCTAGATAAAATTTTCCTTCACAGTTTCTGGAAAAAAAGAAATTCTGAACTAGCTTATAACGTTAACCTTTTTATCTAAATTCACCCGTTTCTTATCTAGAAGCTTCTGTTTTTGAGAGAGAGAGAGAGAGAGAGAGAGAGAGAGAGAGAGAGAGAGAACATCCGAACTGAGAGGTAATTCAAAGCGCAGCTCTCCTGTTTGAAATCTCACTTCATAAGAAAAAACATTTTTAAAAGAGTTTTCAAAAGAGTCCTAAGCCGACACTCTTATTAAAGGAGGCTCATTCTCCTTTATATGATCCATACCGCAATACACGCGATGAGAATGTAATGAATGGAGAACAGACTCTCTCTCTCTCTCTCTCTCTCTCTCTCTCTCTCTCTCTCTGAGAGCCTTCGTTGCGTTCTCTTTGAATAGTTGGATAATGTGGTGAAGATGTTGGTGAAGGCAGGTAATTTTATTTCAAAGAGATACTGATGAATGGGGCTTCAGTATGATGTTATGTATTAGTAAAGAAGATTTAATGACGTCTCCTTTTTTCTTTTCTTTGATGGTCGACAATATAGTTAATGTACTTATTTTTAAAATGTGATTCTGTTTCAAATACCGAAAGAAAAAAAGGCGCCTGCAGTAATTTCAGAATAATTGAAAAAAATTGTATTTGATTTTACATGTCCGTTGCAGGGACGATATACACACACACACACATACTCTCCTTCGCACACTCATACACACACAAAACACACACACACACACACACACACACATATATATATATATATATATATATATATATATATATATATATATATATATAAAAGTATATATATATATATATATATATATATATATATATATATATATGCATTGCAAGCTTATTTTTTTTTAGAAAATATAAGAAAATTTGATCAAGCCCAGAATTATTCTTAATCACTACTTTTACTAGTCATATTAAGAAAAAGGTCTAACATAATATTAGGTCCGAATTATATGTATGTATATATATATATATATATATATATATATATATATATATATATATATATATATATATATATATATATATATATATATTTATATGTAAATAGTTAGATAACCTGTATAGGTATAAACGTTATATAAGAATATCAGCATGAACGATTATTATGAAGACACGAAAGTTAAAGTAGCGAAAATAAAACGTTCATAGATCTGTCTGACTTGTACCCACCCTTTGTAAACTCGCACACTCACAGCAGAGAAGTATTTGATGAATTGGTCGAAACCTGGATCCCTTTGAACTCCTTCGGTAAGAGCGCATCTGAAAGAGCGTCTCTGGAAGCTCGTCTCTGGAAGTGCGTCTCTTGGAGAGCTTCTCTAGAAGAGCATCTCTGGAAGCGTGTCTCTGGTAGTGCGTCTCTGGAAGTGCGTCTCTGGAAGCTCAACTCTGGAAGTGCGTCTCTTGGAGAGCTTCTCTAGAAGAGCATCTCTGGAAGCGCCTCTTGAAGAGCGTCTCTGGAAGAGCATCTTTGGAAGCGAGTCTCCAGAAGAGTTCTCTGGAAGCTCGTCTCTTGAAGAGCTTCTCTGTTAAGAGTATCTTTGGAAGTGCGCCTCTAGAAGAGCTTCTCTGGAAATGCGTTTCTGGAGTAGCATCTCTAGAAGCTCATCTCTGGAAGAGATGCTCTGGAAGTGCGTCTCTGGAAGAGTGTCTCTGGAAGCGCTTCTCTGGGAGTGGGTCTCTAGAATAGCTTCCCTGGAAGCGCATCTCTGGAAGCGTTTCTCTGGCAGTGCATCTCTTGAAGAGCGCCTCTGGGAGCAAGTCTCTGGAAGCACTTCTCTGGAAGAGCTGTTCTGGGAGCGCGTCTCTTGAAGAGCGTCACTGTAAAAGCGTCCCGGGAAGAGCTTCTCTGGAAGCGCGTCTCTGGAAAAGCTTCTCTTGAAGTTCGTCCCGAGAAGAGTTTCCTTGGATGTGCGTCCCTGAAAGAGCGTCTCTGGAACCTCATCTCTGGAGGAGCTTATCTGGAAGCACCTCCCTTGAAGGGCGTCATCTTCAAAGCACCAAGTGTGATGTCATATTTATCAGGCTTAGAGAGACGAAGACGGTGATTAGCTTATCAGACTGACTAATTAGATGCTGGCTGAATGCTGGAGAAGCGGTATGATCATTTACCCATGGTGCCTTATTCACATTATAACATCACGTCACGTCAAAGTGAGGGAGAATTTCTTACATGTAATCAAATGGACTCGTTCACACCATCACGTCACGTCACCATCAAGCACACGGCATCCACCGTCATATCACGACACGTTTTCTTGGAAAGAATATTTTGACGTGACGTGACGGTGCTTATGCAAGTTTCTTACCGCTAAATCTGAGTCGCTGAGGTTGGGCACGAACTGAACGGGATTGTGATGGATAGTGTGAATACAAGGCACGGGTGATGGGACGGTGACGAGACGTGATGTGTCGGTGACGTTATGGTATAATGTGAATCATCCTTAAAGGTTTAATAAGTGTTATGTGGAGATGGTTATTTGATTTCATGCGAGCGAACGGTACCAGATTTTATTTTATTCGGCCATGAAAATTTTAATTTATGAGCGATTTTTTGGGGAATGAACGCTATTGCATTTATTTTTTGTTTATGTGAATGATGTAGTGTTAAAGTTTGGGATTGTATTGTTGCATTTAATTTTGTTTGTGTTGATCCGTTATGTTTAACTTCATGAGTGAGAATTATAAAGTATTTTATTTTGTGCGTATGTAATGGTGCTGTATTTAATTTTGTGCATGCGTGTGTATATGTTGTTATTGCATTTAATTTTAGGCGCTTTTAATGGTGTTATATTTAATTTTGTATTTGTGAGATGTTACGTTTGATGTGAATTTTGTATTTGTGTGATGTTACATTTGATGTGAATGACGTTGTTGCAACGGCAGTATGTTTTTCATCTGTCAACACTTGTTATTGTGATTCCCTATTGCAACTTGCGTAACAGGCCCTCTCCCCCGCGGGGAGGGGGTAGTGCCGTCAGTGCACCACATGCGGTGCACTGTAGGCATTATTTGAGGTTCTTTGCAGCGTGCCTTCGGCCCCCTAGCCGCAACCCCTTTCGTTCCTTTTACTGTACCTCCGTTCATATTCTCTTTCTCCCAACTTCCTTTCCACCCTCTCCTAACAATTGATTCATAGTGCAACTGCGAGGTTTTCTTCCTGTTACATCTTTCAAACCTTTCATTGTCAATTTCCATTTCAGCGCTGAATGACCTCATGGGTCCCAGTGCTTGGCCTTTGGCCTAAATTCTATATTCAATCAATCATTCAGTAACACGTCCTCTTTTCATTATGCCTCTAAAAGCAGGATGTCTCTGGTCTGTGCTTCAGTGATGGAAGTTTTACGGGGAAATCTGACAAAATTTGATAAAAGTGAAAATTGTCGTTGACTAACAAAGGCAGATGCGTACAGACGAATCCATTTTTCACGCAGCAGATTTTCTTGTGCATCCTTTATTCATTAATGCAACTCAGATGATCTTTTCTTATTTATAATTGTAGGGTTAAGCCATTTAAAATATATATATATATATATATATATATATATATATATATATATATATATATATATATATATATCATTAACTGTTGAATGCATAGACGCAATTCTCAAGAAATTAAAATGAAGCAGAGAAGGAGAATTGTATGTATAAATGTATAACCTTGTATGTCACACAGATGTTTACCAGGAGTGGGATGTCCAGTGCAAAGCCTTGCCTCGTCATAGAATCATCAGGACCTAATAACAAGCAGCTTCAACACGGTCCTGTTACATAGAATACTCTCTCTCTCTCTCTCTCTTTCTCTCTCTCTCTCTCTCTCTCTCTCTCTCTCTCTCTCTCTCTCGCGGGCGCGGGCGCGCGCTTCTGGTGAAATCTATGCCATCATTACTGACTTCCTGGTACCATTTGTAGGTTTACTATGATTGGCTCCCAGTTCCCATAAAGCCTACGGCTGGCTCTAACTCAGTACTTTGATTTTATTCTTCCGTTGAGTAAAATTGATAGTCGTAAGTTTTTGGTCTAATACGAATATTATATACTGTATATACAGTATATATATATATATATATATATATATATATATATATATATATATATATATATATATAAATATATATATATATATATATATATATATATATATATATAAATATATATATATATATATATACATATATATATACAGTATATATTATGTATACATGTATAATTGTTTATATATGTATAATTTTAGTTTTTGTTTATTTATATTTATGTTGGTTTCTGTATCACAGTGCAATAATACAGTAGTATTGTGCAGATAGTCGTAAGTTTTTGGTCTAATACGAATAATATTATTTATATATATATATATATATATATATATATATATATATATATATATATATATATATATATATATATATATATATATATATATATATATATATATACAGTACATATTATGTATACATGTATAATTGTTTATATATGTATAATTTTAGTTTTTGTTTATTTATATTTATGTTGGTTTCTGTATCACAGTGCAATAATACAGTAGTATTGTGCAGATTATATTGCAGATTACGGTGATCAATGCCAACTTCACATTGATAAAACTAACAATGTCGAAACTTTGGACATATAAAACTGATACCTTACGGAAGATCTTGTTATTTAATTTACTTTTTATACGCTTTTATTTAGTATGCTTTTTTGTCTGTGTGTTTGTTTGTCGTGGTCAAATCTTGTAACTTAATTTTTGACCTGTTCCCTTCGTCCGATGGACTTGAAATTTTGCATGGTTACTGAATCCCGGTGACAATACAACCTTACATGATCAGTAGGTCAGCAGTGACCTCTTCCACTATCTCAGGATTTGTATGAAACTCTTAGGACTTTTCACAACTTCTTTGACTCGGTAATGTACTGACATCTCAGACTCTCGGTAAAATATATCAGCACATGGGTGATAAAGATTTTAAAACGCGTATCTCAAGAGAATATGCCTGAGCTTTCGGCACTGGAAATAAATGGAAAAGTTATGCCAAAGCTGTCATGAATGATGATTATCCGTAGAAAATGGTATCCAGCTCAGATTGTGTTTATTGGATATGTAAAACAAAGAGCAATTTTTTTCAAGTCTTATAAAAAGTAACATATAAAAATTTTTACAGCTCAACGTCTATCTCTAAATTGTGATAGAAAATTTGTGATTAATGTATAGTCTACAGTAGAAAGCACAACTCACAACACTTAATTTACGGTGTACTTTATGTAAAATTTGTCAACTAATGAATCCACACCAATAATGACCCCCTTAGGGGGTAATGCCGTCATTGGACCTCACGCGGCACACTGTAGTCATTACTTGAGGTACTTTGCAGCGTCCCTACGGCTGCCAGCTGCAACCCCTTTCAATCTTCTTACTGTACTTCTGTTCATATTCTCTGTCTTCCATCTTACTTTCCACCCTCTCTTAACAAATGTTTCAGAGTGCAACTGCGAGGTTTTCCTCCTGTTACCCCCCTAAAACCTTCACTCTCTGTTAGCGCTGAATGATCTCACAGGTCCCAACGCTTGGCCTTTGGCCTAAATTTTATATTTCATTCCATTCTAATAATAAGTTAGTCCCAAATGAGGGCCGTCACATACCACGGTATCTTGATTATTTATACTTGCTAAGGAGCCAGTGGTAACAGACGCTGGCTCCGGGCTGGACGCCGGCAAATATAAGCTTACATACATTACCCGCAGTCTGTCGCTATCACACACGGCAAAAATCAACATATGGATACACGTTACGTTGTAATACATTGATATATTTCGTTCTGTAGACACTCGGACATATTTTTTTACTACTATTTCCTTTGAAAGCTAATTTATATTTAAAAGAAAAAGTAGTCGAACAAACCCAACCACTTCCAAACCATGAACTTAGGTCACGAAAATGTCCCAGCAAATTTGTCCTCTGTAGAAGCAGAAGAAGAGGCGAAGGCAGGTATCTGGGACGAGGTAATGAAGACAAATGACTTAATAAAGTTAGCGTGCGCCTTCCCTCCTCCCCAGCAACGGCGATACCTCTCCGGGGAAATCGAGTTTATTTACCCTGGCCAGAAGGCTGCTACAGCAGCTGCCGTCTCCTTCTCGGCTGATGTTGCTGCTGCTGCTGCTGCTGTCATTACCCCTGCTGCTGCTATCACCGCTGCTGCTGTTAACGCTGCCGTAGGTTTAAAGGTTTGAGCGGTAAAGGCAAGGAACAGGCCATTGGACTGGCGTACAATGTCCCAGAGACCAAGGGGAACCAGGCAGTTGCTGCTGATGACTCGGCAATTAGACCCTGGAGTCCCCAAACACTACCACGCCCCCAAAACAATCCCTAGGTCACAGGAGTAGAAGGTCGCGTATTACCAGTGGAATGTATCATGACATGAGCTGGGCTTTAAAGCTTGCGACCGCCCACTGTCCAGTCATGTTCGCTACCATCACTGTTGTCTGTTACTTCCATTACCACATCTATCATTGCCGCTGCTTTCATCACCACTGCTGTCATCACCACTCCTTTTTTTTTATATCTCTATAAACGTGCAAGAGAGAAATCAATTATCCTTTCGGTGTTAGTGATTTGTCAGCATTTAAAAGCGTCGACGTTATATTTCGTAAACAATGGTCACAGGTTATTATTATTATTATTATTCAGAAGATGAAACCTGTTCATATGGAACAAGCCCACCAAAGGGGCCACTGACTTGAAATTCAAACTTCCAAAGAATGTGGTGTTTATTAGGAAGAAGTAACAGAAGGTAAAGGAAAATACAGAAGGAAGAGACCCCGGGTATTAAAAAAAGAAAAAAATAATAAAATTAA
>NC_089741.1:22388991-22418991 GCF_040412425.1 Macrobrachium rosenbergii | reverse complement strand
ATGGTTGCTGCCAAATTCTAATTGAAACGACTGAATCATGGATGAACCCCCATTGCATTAAAACTCCCAAAAGAGTAGCCGGATCATATATATATATATATATGAAGAAAGCTGGTCAAGAGGACATCTAAACTTCCTACACACACACACACACACACCTCTACCCGATTTACCCCTCTCTTGAATACATTCTACGTCTTCCTGGATGTTAAAGCCCTTCCTTTCCTACACCTCTTTCACTCCATCTGCCTACTCCTTTCTGGGTCTCCTCTCCTTGCCCCTAGCACTTCCGAATTATACATTCCTTTCATCAAATTATCATTGTCCATTCTTTTCGTATGAATGAATTTTTTTTTTTACCTAGTACATCTCTCCACATTTCCTGCCCTATCATGCCCTATCAGTTCTTATGCCTCGCATACCACAGAAACAGTTCATCTCAACCAGGGGCGTTGTTTCAGATTTTTTATGGTGGGGGCAAAGGCGGTTTGGCGAGCGAAGCGAGCCTAATCACCTGTGGGTTTTTTTATTCTGAGCTATTTTATGTGCTTTTTGAAGCACATAAAACAGATAGATAGATGGATAGAAAGATATAACTTAATGTGATGACACATTTGAATTTTGGTAGGAATAATGGAAAACCAGCTGCTGTTACTTCTTGGGGCTTGGTGGGGTGAGGGGTGCAAGCTGAGGCTTGGGGGGGCATCTTGAGTCTGGAGGGGCAGTTGCTCCCCCCACAGCCCCCCTAAATGACGCCCCTGATCTCAACATCTTCACCTTTTAACATTTATCCTTTCACCCACACTCATCGTCCACACACTTCACTTCCACAAAGGAAATTTGGCCTAACAGTCTTTTCATACATCTCTGCATTTACTTCCAAAGATAGTTCAGGTCTCTTCTCAGCCTTATGCACCATTATCCGTTATTTTTACTCCCAAATACTTTATCGATTCAGCTGCTTCTATTTTTCCACGATCCATATTAGCATTTATTGCTCCATACAAGCACACGTAAATATGCAGGTGTGGGTCCGTTCATGTGTGTATTTACTAGTTTTTAGATTGTATTTGTCAAGTATGGTAGAAGTAAATGTTTTTGGTCAAGAGCAATCATTCAACAAATTATATAATATTTATCAATTACTCTTGTTCTCCATGGCGTGTTTATTTTCTATGAGTTACCATTTGAATTAGTTTTGCTTTTCCTTTGAACCTAAATCATTCGACGTAACGCGATGAAATTTTCAGTTTTGTTTCTGTAATATCACACAGTAAAGATAATAGTGTACATTTTAAAGTGTAACAGGTCATGATTCTCAGACTTCGTTTGCTTCGGTTTTAGTTTTCTGTAAAAGAAAACCATTTTGCCGGCATTCTCTGTCCGTCTGCACTTTTCCTGTCCGCCCTCAGATCTTAAAAACTACTGAGGCTAGAGGGCTGCAAATTGGTATGTTGATCATCCACCCTCCAATCATCAGACATACCAAATTGCAGCCCTCTAGCCTTAGTAGTTTCTATTTTATTTAAGGTTAAATTTAGCCACAATCGCGCGTCTGGCAACGACATGATCCAGGCCACCACCAGGCCTTAGTTAAAGTTTCATGGGCCGCGGCTCATATAGCAATATACCGAGACCACCTAAAGATAGATCTATTTTCGGTGGCCTTGATTATACTGTAAGCTGTACAGAAAAGTCGATTACGCCGAAGACACTTCGGCACATTTTTTACTTGCTTTTGTCTTATGCTTCCTTCTATTTACGTCTTTCATTTTTTTTTTATTTATTATTTACTGCTGAAGTTGTCTTTAAGTACTGTAATTGACTATTCGGACTTTTTCCATAAGAATGTTAGCTCGTTTTTTGGAAGTTCTGCAAATTAATGACCTTTTGGATATTTTCAACAAGAATGTTTAGTATTTTAATAAAGTAATAATAATAATAATAATAATAATAATAATAATAATAATAATAATAATAATAATAATAATAATAATAATTCTCATAGTAGCATGAGTCTTGTAATGGAGAAACGAATCCACAGTTATGTATGGATATGTGTAAAAATAGATCTAAAAAGAGAGCTTTCGGGAATCTGTTCGATTCTCATTTTCAAAATGGGAATCAAACAGATTCCCGAAAGCTGTCTGTTTAGATTTATTTTTAAATATATTTATATCCTACATAACTGTGGATTTGTTTCTCTAATAATAATAATAATAATAATAATAATAATAATAATAATAATAATAATAATAATAATAAAAGAGTGAATTTACGAAAGGCCATCAAATACATCCTATGTAATGGCATCGGAAATGCATGGCACCGTCAGAACCAATCCATATCAAAGTCATTCATTTTAATTATTAAATTTAATTTAGTCCGAAGAGACCACAAAACTCGTGACCCCAATCCTGCATTTGGGTTGAAATTTTTATTACAGGGGCAAATGACTACGGATATTTTGTCCTTACTTTTGCAGAGATTTTTATTCCCGAACGAAATCCGCCGCATGAAAATGTGAAGAGCAGCGGATTTTAGCTGTTATTTACGGTGGTGTGTAGAGGAAGTTCATTTGAAGAAATTGTAACTTGATCTGAATCGTAGCTGATTATTATGCTGATGTTTATGGACGGACAGAGTATATATATATATATATATATATATATATATATATATATATATATATATATATATATATATATATATATATATATATGTGTGTGTGTGCATATAATATATATATATATATATATATATATATATATATATATATATATATATATATATATATATATATATATATATATATGTGTGTGTGTGTGTGTGTGTGTGTGTTTTTGTGTATGTAGGACTGTCTCATGCAGAGTCCGGGACCAACTTCTCAGTGTAACGTATATGCAAAGTCGATATGTTACAATCAAATTCTACAGCCCTCCGACACTTTGTGAAAGAAATATCTTTTGTACCTGCCTGCGGTGGTGTGTATGTGAAAGAGAGCAAAGGAAAGAGAGAGAGAGAGAAATATAGAAAGCGAATATTTTTATTCCTGAAATCCAAAACTTTCTCAATAACGGCCATAGTTTTCCGCTAGGGGCGGCCGCTGTAAATTCCCTGGAGAGTTCTACTGAAAGCGGCCAGTCAGACTCCATTCCATGGATAACTGCAGATAGAATAATGCGGAAACACGAAAAGAATGAAAAAAAATGAAACGAAGGAAGTAAAACACTAGTTGATATAATGGCCTATACATCTTCTCGGATCACAAAGGAAATGAGAGTAGTTGGCAATGATTGATGATGACAACTGACATTGCAAGAAACACCCCTTTTTCTCATTCATAGTTTGATAGGGCCCATTCGAACCAAAAGAAAGGCGATGAGAGAGAGAGAGAGAGAGAGAGAGAGAGAGAGAGAGAGAGAGAGAGAGAGAGAGAGAGAGAGCTGAGACATAATACAGGAATGGCTCGTTTGAATTGAATAGTCTCAAAGGATGATGAAGGAAATTCAAGTACCTTGGACTTGCTAATGAAATAGTTAGATCATTTTATTATTCTTTTATATTATCATTAACGGTAAAAGAAAAAAAGAGTACTGCCGCATTTAATAGTATTTTAATTACATGCTAAGGTGTAGTCAAGTTTAGCAAATGACACTCTGTTCTTTTTTCCTGCTAA
Organism: Macrobrachium rosenbergii; assembly: GCF_040412425.1. Lineage (NCBI taxonomy): Eukaryota > Metazoa > Arthropoda > Malacostraca > Decapoda > Palaemonidae > Macrobrachium > Macrobrachium rosenbergii. Next base: position 22,415,312 of record NC_089741.1, on the reverse strand, counting down.
TCGGTTAATCTTTAGCTAATGGTCCCAACTCTCTCTCTCTCTCTCTCTCTCTCTCTCTCTCTCTCTCTCTCTCTCTCTCTCTTAAAAATCAAAGGTAGTTTTATCTGTTTATCAACCTGTCAGACCAAGAGGAAGTTATTTCCCCGAAAGAACAGCACTTACAAAATTTTCTTTTTCTTGTCGCAGAATTCCCTCTGCCGTAAGTCAGTGTTCAGTGATTAGCAAGTACGGAAATTCCGGCTAGAATTGTCAAATAAAGACACGAAAATATATAGTATTAGATGACATCAAGACCCTAATTAGTTTGCTTGCGCGCACAATCTCAGATCAGTATCAGATAATGTATCTCCAGGGTACTTTGCTGCCAATGCACGTTCGAATCGGCGGATTAGTTTTTCAATTTGCATATATGAACCCCGGAAAATATTCTTCAAGAAAAGTTCATATCAGTTTCAGAAGTCAAATAATTTATTAGTATGACCACATGCAGCAGATAATAAAACAAGTAAAGAATGCGCCGAAGTTTCCTTGGCGCAATCGAGTTTTCTGTACGGCCGCTACAGCGTATAATCAAGGCCACCGAAAATAGATCTATCTTCCGGTGGTCTCGGTATAATGCTGTGTGACCCGCGGCCCATGAAACTTTAACCACGGCCCGGTGGTGGCCTATCTTACATCGTTGCCAGAAGCACGATTATGGCTAACTTTAACCTTAGATAAAATAAACACTAATGAGGCTAGAGGGCTGCAGTTTGGTATGTTTGGTGATTGGAGCGTGGATGATCAACATACCAATTTGCAGCCCTCTAGCCTCAGTAGTTTTTAAGATCTGAGGGCGGACAGAAAAAGTGCGGACGGACAGACAAACCCGTAGCAATAGTTTTCTTTTACAGAAAACTAAAAATGCCAAACCATTGTCGTCTATTGCTTCAGTCGAAAATACGGAAGAATCGAGTCACTATAACGCATAGCAATTGAAAAGTTAATTTGCTTATGAGAAGATAACTATTAAGACGAGTTCCCTCTCCTTTCAACTAATATTTCAAGTCTAATGCCAATCAACATGGCTCGAGAGCAATGACATTGAGCAGCCCACAAAAATAAAAAATATTATTAATTCATCGTTAGTTTCAAACAAATAATTTCTCTTGATTCCCGATTGAATTAACAAAACAGGGCAAAGAGCGAAAGAAAATGTAATCGGCATTTTCGTGCAAAACGTTTTCCTCTTGGAATGGCTTTTCGCCGTTGCCAAGAGGATTTTCACGGAAAAGAAGGAGAGAGAGAGCGAGAGAAAGAAAAGAGGAGAAGGTGACTGGAAAAAGCGAGTCGGGCTGGAATTCTTAAAGCTGGTCTGGAAAGGATTCTTTGCTTGGTAAACAATGGTGTCCTCTTTCACCCAACCCGATATCTCTTGGGCAAAGTCTCCAGAAGGGAGAGAGAGAGAGAGAGAGAGAGAGAGAGAGAGAGAGAGAGAGAGAGAGAGAGAGAGAGAGATTCTCAAAAACACGATTTCTAACATTAAAATAAATGGAGACACAAATCCACGGTTGTGTATGGGTACAAATATATTTAAAGATAAAGCTAAACTGAGAGCTTTCGAGATTCTGTACGATTCCACTTTTCAATCGTACAGATTCTCGGAAGCTCTCTGTTTGGCTTTATTTTGAAATATAATTGTATCCAACATAACCATAGGTTTGTTTCTCCATTTTAAGACTCGTGCTACTGTGAGTATTTTTTAAGTAAGATAAATCGCATGACAGTTTTTATCTTGCCTGAAATTCTATGTGCAAGCAAAGGTCATTACCATTAATTTTGTTCCTTAAGTATTTGCATCTAGCTGACCTTCTACTTGGCCTTTAGTGGCAATTATAACAAAGTGTACTGCTGATATAAAGCGTAATTTTTAAATCATGTACCTCTATTTAAACGAAGCAAACTATGGGAGAGTTACCCTTGCCCAGTCTGAATTTCTAGCAAGCCTCTGCTAAGGAGATCCGACCTTAAAGAATTAGTCTCAATAGTACTCATCTCTTCTGTAATGGTTAATTTATATGCAGGATCAAACTGTGGCTAGATGGTTGGGTGCAGGTGACGATGTCTTGTTTCACAACTCACTATTATGCAAGAGAATAAAAAGATTTAAACGAGAGTTAAAGGAATTCACCGTGTGATAATATGTTCTTGACTTCAGCTTCAAATAAGCAAGCGATATAAACTTCCTTATATTTTGCCTGCCTCAGATTTCAAATAGCAGGGAAAAACTTAGACAGGAGCCTTAATACTTGAGTTACCTATGATAAACAAAGAAAGGAGCTTCAGGAAAATTCAAGGAAAGGAGATTGAAATTTCCTCCCTTCGTATGGGAGAAAATAGAAAAGTTTATTATCAACTACTTGACACAGGAAGAGGGCAAGGAAAAGAGTTTGGATTTCATATTTTTCCTAAAGAAAATAGGATAAGAGTTTTAAATCAACTACTTTAAATGAAAAGGTAAGGAAAAGAGTTTTAAATTTCTCACTTCACATAGTGTAAAACAAGTAAAAGAGATGTGACTCTTATTGTACATTGGGGAACCAGGCAAAGAACTTTTTAATTCCGTACTTCACAAAGGGAAAGACAAGATATTAGCTTTTGATTGGATGCTCTACTCGGAAATGATTCAAATACCCAACTTTACACGGACAAACATTTAAAAGTCCTTCTTTACCTAGGAAGAAAAACATGGATAATATCTCCCTTCATATCCTACTTTGAATATTAATTTCACATTCAGAGCCAGGTGACTTCCTTAACACATTTGTTACAGGAGTATAACAAAACCTAAGCTATGCATTCTTTAAAATCCATCTTGAATGAACCAATATTTTTCCTACAGCCTTTTCAAAAGTGATCAGCTGTGATGTCAGTCATCAGTGATGTGTTGAAATTGATGTCCAATAAACGAGGAAGTCATGTGGTAAACATGGCTATTCGGTAAACTGTGGAAGCTCTAGTTAGTGCTTGAGCAGATTGCAGTAATTCATACGAAACCGTTCGATGGATAATCAAATAAAGGAGAAAACAAGTAAAAAATGCGCCGAAGTTTCTTTGGCACAATCAAATTTTCTGTTCTAATTTTCTATCTTAAGGTTTTCTCGGTACAATGCTGTATGATTCGCGGCCATGAAACTTTAACCACGGTCCGTTGGTGGCCTGTCCTACATCGTTGCCAGACGCACGATTATGGCTAGCTTTAACCTTAAATAAAATAAAAACTACTGAGACTATAGGGCTGCAATTTGGTATGTTTGACGATTGCATGGTGGATGATCAACATACCAATTTGCAGCCCTCTAGCCTCAGTAGTTTTGGGGATCTGATGTCGGACAGAAAAAAGTGCGGACGGACAGACAGAGCCGGCAAAATAGTTTTCTTTTACAGAAAATTAAAATGATATATTATCGACAAGAAAATAAAACATTTCATCATCATGCAATAAATGTCGGTTCAGTCACAACGATACATAAGATAGAGTAAATGTAATAGATTCTAAATTATGGATAATTAACTGTCAATATGCATAGATACTCGGATCTTTGGTAAATGGGGTAAATTTTAGCTTATTAATCAGACATCCCAATAAATTGGTTTAATCAAGGTAGGTTAGGTAAGGTTAGGTTTTATAACATTAACGAACACTTTGCGACTTGCTTATATAGAACGATAAATATGGATATTTAATATTTTATCTTATATTTCCTAGAATATACAAATATCAAGATTAATTTTTATTTAGTGCACCACGCTGGCGCTTACGCATATTTATTGGTTAATATGCAAATTCACTATTTTATCTTATTTTCTCTTAAATATACAAGTACTGGAAAAGGATAATTGAGCTTCATTTAGATCTTTTCATATTTTAAGCGTTGAGTTGTCGCCAAGACGAGACCCTAAAAAAAAAAATGAAAATGAAGCAAGATTGATGATGCTGATTGCAATTCTTTCATAATCGCTTCTGTTATCTGCAACGAGAATTTTTCTTCTTCTTCTTCTTCTTCTTCTTCTTCTTCTTCTTCTTCTTCTTCTTCTTCTTCTTCTTCTTCTTCTTCATCATCATCATCTTGGTCCTTCTTCTTTGGTGTGACGTGACTCTGATGACTCCGGTGATCACGGTTTTCCGCTCCAGAAAGAGGCTAACGAACGCAATCAAGCAACACGAGATTAAAAGATTCGAACCAGATGAAATGACAAAGAGCTCTGGCTATGTGACGAAGAGGCAATGTTATTTCATTTAATTATCGTCACTTTGCAGCAAGATAATTGTCTGGTAATACTTGTGCAATTTATTTCAAGCAACAATCTCGATGTTGCAATGTTATTTCGATTTTATTTTTGTTGATTGCCCTAATTTGGAGGGAATAACTTCAATTCGCACGGAATTTTGTTTCACAATATCCGATAGGTGTTTTTCGCTTGAGAGAGAGAGAGAGAGAGAGAGAGAGAGAGAGAGAGAGAGAGAGAGAGAGATTTGATTAATGTGTCAAAAGCTATATATATATTGCCTTTTAAATGCATTTCAGGGGCAAAAGACGTGCTTTCCACACGCAGCTGCCTGTCATTTCTTACTACATCACGATATTTATTCCATTTTCAAGTTGCAACATCCATCTGCAACGATCTTCTTGCAGATTCTTCGAAAGAGACCAGACAGAAAAACCTATATTAATCTAATGGTCACAGTTAGCTACCTCAATACTGGAACTCTCTCTCTCTCTCTTGATTTTACATATTTCGATTTGCCATAACGGTAAGCTTTCATTTATTCCAGATGTCATGAAATGCAAGCTACTTAATCTCCGTTAACAAGGATGTTTATCATGCTTATCGTGGTTAACTCAGTAATAGCACTTTGAACATCAAGTAACTTGTGGGGCGATATATATGAAGTGGGTCTTTTGATATCAAACAGCAACAACTACTACTACTACTACTACTACTACTACTACTACTACTACTATGACTATTGCTATTACTACACTCCTACGCTCCTGTATTCCTCAGTTAAATTCCAACAGCTACTTGGAATCGCTTTCGTATGCTGATCAAAGCGACTTTGACGGAACGGTTTCATTAGCGCCTCTCCGGGTCTAGTGACTAACCTCGAGGTAAGTTTTTCTTTTTTCTTAGAAAACTCTGGTGTTTGTGGACCTATGATCTTGAGGCTGTCATTAAGTTTGTGATAAGGTTGTAGAGGGGGAGAGAGAGAGAGAGCGAGAAATTTTGTGCATTTAGATATATGATATTTGCCCTACAAAAGTCAAGTGAAGATTAAGTTTTTATCAAATACTGTGCAATGAAAAGAATCATAAGTTGTTGGACAGATCGAAAAACAGAGAATTTATTTTATTCGGAAATGAACGGCTCAATTCCATAATCACCATAAAAAGGAGAGTTTTCCTTAAAAGGGCCGTAATGATGTAAATTTAACAGTTGCAGAATAAGTACTAAATTGAAGAAAGCAAATTGTTTTTTGCAGACCTACATGCTTGAATCCCTATTAGAGATTTTGTATAACTGGAGACTATACAACCAATAATATTAATCATGCTAAAATCTTATGACCCATGACGTTTTATGTCAGTTGAAAGATGCTTTTGGAATGTTATATTCTTTAAGGAAACCTGTCTCTCTTTCCAGGTTGCCTTCGACAGGACACCAAGCACAGACACGCTGAAACATGTACGAGGTAAGTGAAGTTGATGCGCGCGCATGCTGTCATGTTCTTCATTTCAGATTGGTGATTTTTAGTATTATTTTAAGAATTATCTACGATTGGGTTCGGAATACTTTGGTTGATGGTGGAGTTGCGCAGTTATCGGATGAAAATATTTGTGGAATAGTTTAGTGTTTTCGCGCTATGAACCGTTTGCTAATACCGTGAGAACCACAAGTTACATATATTTGAATATAGTTAACAACATAGAAACGCAGATGATGAAAAGGATTTTTCGAAACCTTTTGAGAATTATAGTCTGGTTCTCGAACTTTCTGTAGTACGAGTATTTTTGGGGGGGTAGGAGTAATTGGGGGGCGGGGGAAGGTAGGGGAGGAGGGAGAGAAGTAGGGGAATGTAGATAATGGAGCTTTCTGCAAGGAAATATAAAACATTAACTACCATGAACCTTACTCTGAAAAGAGAGAAGTTAAGTATACCTTAGTTTTACCAGACCACTGAGCTGATTAACAGCTCTCCTAGGGCTGGCCCGAAGGATTAGAGTTATTTTACGTGGCTAAGAACCAATTGGTTACTTAGCAACGGGACCTACAGCTTATTGTGGAATCCGAACCACATTATAGCGAGAAATGAATTTCTATCACCAGAAATAATTTCCTCTAACTCTTCATCAGCCGGCCGGAGATTCGAACTCGGGCCTAGAGAGTGCTAGTCCACAGCTCTACCGACTCGCCCAGTGAAGAGCTGAAAAGAGGGAGAGAGAGAAAAAAATTTTTTTTTTATTCAGATAGAATTAAAAAGAAATATGATAACTTAATTTCTAGGATAAATCGTTTTTTTATAGATGCATGTGTGGAATGATACGAATGTTTAGAGAGGGTGGGGGGACGGCCTGTGCCATCGCTTTCATGCGTAAACTACTGAGAGGTCGATGGATGGAGTCAGTTGTACTTGCAAATGTTTATAATAACTGGATTTGAAAAAAAAAAAATTAACCCGTAAATCATGGCGTTCGTCTTATCATTTAGAAATGCCTAACATTTTTTCCAAGATTGAAATTGTTTTCGTACTTTGGTGTTGCAAGGACTGTGGTCATCAACGTGGATTTTCAAGGTGTGAGTAATGCCGGGTATAAGTTTAAAAAATGAAACATCAGTTGACTTAGCAAAAGTACTTTAAGGGTAGTTGATATATGAGAAATACTTCCTAGAGAAAAACATCACATCAGATGAGCTTCGGTGTTGTGTTTTTACTGAATCTCAGCTGAGCATAAGGAAATTCCCAGTAATATATTAAATTATTAAGTCGCACATTTGAAAACAATCCTGGAATATATGAATTCTTTGTCAAGAAAATACATACTGTTAAAAAAATGTGAAAACAGCTTCCAAAATTGTTCTCTCTTTCTGGAGGGATTTTAATTGAAGTAGACATTGTATGACATATGACAGTGTGCATGACACTACATTTTCCATAATAATTTTCGCGTATTTTAGTTTATGAAATTTTTTTCGCGATGTCACTCATGAGCAAGCTAGTAAATAATTTCATGTTTTACCAACAAGGACCTTCCCGTGTTTCTACACTGTTCAGCAGCTTAATATTACAATGTTTTCGAAAATTACGTTCTAAACATTTAATAACTATTTTAGTTCAGGGAAGATCTTTGCGCTGCCACTTTTCAGCAAGATACTCAAAAACACCATGAGCATTTCCACCTGTCCATATTCTTTAGAAACTGTGGCACTGTTCACATTCCTGCTTGTGGGTCTAACTTTCCTGAAGTGATCTCTTCTTTCTGTATTTCCCTGTTCTTTCAATTGGACACCATATTCTTTGGAAGCTTGAATTTCAAGTCAATAGGTTTCATCTTCTGAATAATAATAGTAATAATAATAATAATAATAATAATAATAATAATAATAATAATAATAATAATTCAATAACGTTATTTTGGTACATCATCCAATTGCATGATGCTGAAGAGCAGTTACGTTTATCTGAAAGTTTGCAAAACATATATCCTTATCGTTCACTTACTGGGACCTGACCTCCAAATTCTCCAGCAATACAATCATAATCGAACTCTGTTTTTCTTTTTTAGGGAGATATAGGCCTTAGTTGTAACTGTAAAATGCATATGAGAACACGAAAATAAGTATGTTAATAAAAAAAATATTAAGCAAAAGAACATAGTGTTTGCACGGGCAAAAATTTTATCTTTGTATTCAGATCACCTAGCACAGCCATATTTTTGTATTCAGATCACCAGCATAGCCACATTTTGCGGTTTGCCAAGACCAGCCGAGCAGTGGGTCAGACTTCCTGAGACTTTAGCTTTTGTTTTCACTCGTTGCCATTGTTGGGATTTTGTGCAAGTGACAAAAACAATGGAACGAAAAATTTACGTGACCTCAGGAACCTTTGACAATGGTATTAAAATGGTTTCGAGCCGATTTTGCAAATCTTCAGATACGTGTGTTTTCCCTTTTAGTTTTCCGTAAAAGAAAACTGTTGTGCCGGCTTTGTCTGCGTGTCCGTCCGTCCGCACTTTTTTTCTGTCCGCCTTCAGATCTTAAAAACTACTGAGGCTAGAGGGCTGCAAATTGGTATATTGATCATCCACCCTCCAATCATCAAACATACCAAATTGCAGCCCTCTAGACTCAGTAGTTTTTATTTTATGTAAGGTTATTAAAGTTAGCCATAATCGTGCTTCTGGCAACGATATTAGATATGCCACCACCGGGCCGTAGTAGTTAAAGGTTCATGGGTCGCGGCTCATACAGTATTATACCGAGACCACCGAAAGGTTATACGCTGTAGCGGGTGTACAGAAAACTCGATTGCGCCAAAGAAACTTCGGCGCATTTGTTACTTGTTTATATCTGATTATACAAGCCTTGAAAGTACTTAGCTACTTGAACTATAAATTAGAGGAAGACAAGTAAACGGCTGTTTTATTTTTGTTATTTATGATTTATATTCCATGCTGTTCCTTCGTTTTTCCTTATTTTCTTTTATTCACATATGTATGTTCTGTTCTGCGGAACTGGTTATGAATAATCATGGCCTTTCGACTTGTTCCATAAGATATTTGGTTATAATGAATAATAATGGTAATGAATCAATATTGGGAAAATTCGCTTCATAACAGCATTATAATTTATTGGAGAGAGAAACTCCACAACTGTCCGTATGTAGTATAAGACAAATGTCTGAATTGAAAATTAGAAACCTTTGGACTTTCGGGAGCCTACTCGGCTTCTGTCTTCAGTCAGAAATTTATTTTTGACCTTTGTATTACATGACTAGTGCGCATTTGTGGGTTTCATACGTCTGTTAATTACGAAAATGATAATAATAATATTGGTAAGGTATTAATTCCTTTACGTGCTAATGAAGACCGTCTATTGAAATTTACAAGTCTTCCCCGGTTTTTACGTATTTTTAAAGAATACTTACTGTAAAAAGATGTATGCGTCTTAGAATATGTAATTTACAGTCAGAATAGCTAAAAATATATAGTTATTCAGTTAAACAACAGTCATTTGCAATGGCAAATAGTAAAACAGTAAATGAAGGAGCTTCAACAAACCCAGTGAAATAATCCTAAAAAATAATTACTTATGCATTATCGGAGTAGGTCCAGAAATAATTGAAGACTTCCATCCCGCTAAGCGGATATACAGCTTAAAGAGGCATTAACAGTGCTGAGTGGAAAAAATCCCTGGGAATCGAGAATACATTAATATCCTGAGGAAGACACAAGATTAAGAGAGAGATATTACTTGACAATGATTGATTTGCTTATTTTAGGTGTCCAAATGATCCTTATTAATACTACTTGGACATTTGTAACTGTATAAGAATGAATGAGTTTTGCAGACCTTTTTAATACAATTTCAGAGTATTCGTAATTGTACAAGGCTGAATCAGTGCTCCACATGCCTTCTTTGCACAATTTTGAGATAGTTTTCATTGTCCAAGATTATGTTGTTTAATTTCAAATGGATATTCCCGAATCGGAGGTAACGATTCTGGAATATCCATTTGAAATTAAACAATTTGACCTTGGAAAATGAAAATTACCTTCAAATTGTGCAGAAAAGGCATGTGGAGCACTGATTCAGTCTTGTACAATTACGGATACCCTCAATTTGATATACAAAAAAGGTCTGCAGAGCTCATTCATTCTTATACAATTACAAATGTCCACGTATTATCAATAAGGATAATTTGGACACCTAAGCTAAGCAAATCCAACCTACGGAATTTTTTTCGTACTTATCCTTTTCCAGACTCATAACATTTCTTCCTTCAAAAGACAGACAGGTCTTTCATTTCATCCGTGGTTAACCTTTATTTCCCTCTTCTCGTTTTCTTCGGGTCTGGGCAACAAAATGACTTTAGGTTACTCGTCCCATTAGCCTTTACTCCTAAAGGAAAAACAAAATGTTCCGGTGAAGAGGATGAAATGGAAATCTGAACATTCATGATGCAAAGTAGTATCCGGGAACGTGGTGATTTTTCAGGCCGAAGACTCCGTTCCTGCTGAGAGAGAGAGAGAGAGAGAGAGAGAGAGAGAGAGAGAGAGAGAGAAAGTCAAAATGAGCACCATGTATTATAAAAAAAAGTCCCCAATGCCCCACCTGTGTTACAACAACTAAATAATGATAGTTTTCTTCGTACATTCAGGAAGAGAGAGAGAGAGAGAGAGACAAAAAATGGACATCATGTGTTGTGACAAAAGTCCCGAATGCCCCACCTGTGTCACAACAATTATACGAGTATAGTGATAGTCTTCTTCATACATTCAGAAACAGAGAGAGAGAGAGAGATCTGAAAGAAAATGATATTGGAAAAGAATATCGACTCAATCCTGATGCCTCCTATCAGTGTAGATTCATGTTGATCCCAGAGGGACATCACGCATCTCTCTCTCTCTCTCTCTCTCTCTCTCTCTCTCTCTCTCTCTCTGTGTGCCTTCGACTGGCGACTCCCTGAGTCACTTGGCATAAACAAGGATCCGGTGGAAATGGACCATATGGATCCGGACGAAAGTGGTGACGGAGCGCGTAAGTCTGGGCCAAAGAATAAGCTCGTTATTTATGCAGGAGGTGGAGTTCCCCCAAAGATTTCTTCTACGGTGTGAGAGGAAGAGGGAAGAGAAGTGTGAGGAGAGGAAGAAGGAAAATAAGGGAGACGAAGGAGAGAGGGATATATATATATATATATATATATATATATATATATATATATATATATATATATATATATATATATATATATATATAGACATACATATATATATATATATATATATATATATATATATATACATATATATACACATATATATATATAAAGACAAAATCCACGAAGGTAAGAGAAACAACGGAGTGCTGCAAGGCCTTTCGACGCTAGTCCTTTACTTAACAGACTATATTTCTTCAATCTGGTAAGTAAAGGACTAACGTCGAAAGATCTTGTAGCACTCCGTTGTCTTTCTTTCCTTCGTGGATTTTGTCTTTATTTTTATATTCATCACGTTCCATATTTCCGTGATTCAGTTATGCATATATATACATATATGTATATAAATATAAAATATGTATATATGTTTACTGTATATATATATAATATATACCGTATAAGAGCCTCGGTGGCTCAGTCGGTAGAGCAGCGGCCTATGACTTCGTTGAGGTCCGTGGCGCGGGTTCAAATCCGCAGCCGACTGGTCAGTGAAGGCGGACACTTTGCTATCCGTGTAGACACCCCGGGATTACGTATGTAATCAGCGGATAGGTTTGCTGAAAAGTAAATGGGTGTTACAGACTAATACACACACAAACAAAGCTACTCCAACATCTTCTAAAAACATAACAGACACCTCACACGTCTCGAACTGTCTACCTACCCGCCCAGTTCTCCTAGCTGGTTGGGAGAAAGGGAGCTGGGGATTGGCACGATACACGTACACATCGTTACCGGGGTCTAAACGATGTCAGGCAGGGCAGCCGATCGAGGCTACGGCCTACCCCAGCGCCAAATCAACGTCCTTCGTAAAGAAGGCATCGTGCTTACCCCATATAGAAAATGGGAAAAAAGCACGTTAAAACGAAGAAGATATATAATATATACCGTATATATTTATATGTATACAGTTTATATATATATATATATATATATATATATGTGTGTGTGTGTGTGTGTGTGTGTGTGTGTGTGTGTGTGTGTGTGTGGGTGTGTGTGTGTGTGTGTGAGCGCAAATGTCCAAATGAATTCAGTAAATTCAGGAAAAGGTGATACAGTTAGAAGAAAATAAATGAGAGAGAGAGAGGGAGGTAACAATACAAAGGTCAAGAGACATGGGTGTAATGGTATTCGTTTTCAGATACGTTCAAAAGAAATTTGTCAAATTGTTGACTCAAAACGACGGTTATTGTACCAAAACTAACAACGATAACATTCAACTCCTTAATTGATCATCGGACTCGTTTTTCGTTTATAGGTCCAAGTTAAAGGATTGTGAGCCTTTTCTAAATCTTTTCTCATAACGATAAAAAATAAACGGTAAGTAGAAAAACCATAATCAGATGAGGTTGCTGTAAGGGAAAGAATAAAAATGTAATTTTTTTTTCCCTTTATTGCACAAAATGTACTTCATATGAAAGATGAAATTTGTAATTTAATTTCTTTTGCGTTTTGATCTCGTCAGTATTCAATCTTTTTATGCACAAAATAGATATCTTAAACGGTAGTTTTTAACTGAATATCTTTTTTCAATATTCAAAATTTATTCTCCTTTTTTAGTATTTAACATTTTAGCACAAAGAAAACACCAGGGATGAATGGTAAAATTTGCAGTCAAATTTTACTCAGTAATTTTTTACTCTAATTGCTTGTTATCCATGTTGAAAGCCCAATATCGAAACACTAAATTTCCAAAGAAATATCTTCTGGGATTATTTATAATTATTGACATCGGGATGGGCGTTTTACTCATGTAATAAGCGAAAGAAAACCGCATATTCCAAGGATCGTATTTTCATCCGGTGAAAACACTGCGCATTTATTAATCCTTTGTTTTGACAGGAGATCGAGTTGATTAGTGCTTCCGTTGGTTCGTAATTTAATTTGCCTGATTATGACTCATTCATTTCCGACGTGCGTGTGTATTTTTCATTCAGTTCTTTGTTTTGCTGGAGAGAGAGAGAGAGAGAGAGAGAGATTTGATCTAAACTTGCGGTTTAACTGCGTCGTCGGGTTGAGTTACTGGCAACAACACATAAAATGAAAATGGATGCTTTTCTTTCAAGAGATTACCGAAATATGAAATTTGCCTTTATCTCTCTATCTATCTGTCTATCTATATATATATATATATAGACATATACATATATTTATATATATATATATATATATATATATATATATATATATATATATATATATATATATATATATATATATATATATATATATATATAATAAAAATTGCCCATATAAACACGAAAGAAGGTATATTTTAGAGCGTTATATTTTGAAGACTACCGTTTCCCTCAACTGACAGGTTGAGGGAAACGGTAGTTTTCGAAAAATAACGCTGTAAAATGTACCCTCTCTCTTGTCTTTACGGGCAACCTTTATCAAGGGGAATTCTGATATAACAAAGTTTTTTATAGTTATATATAATATATATATATATATATATATATATATATATATATATATATGTGTGTGTGTGTGTGTGTGTGTGTGTGTGTGTGCGTATATACATATATATATATATATATATATATATATATATATATATATATATATATATATATATATATATATATATTATATATATATATATATATATATACACACACACACATATATATGTGTGTGTGTGAAAAGTAAGTATACCTTAGTTTAACCAGACCACTGAGCTGATTAACAGGCCTCCTAGGGCTGGCCCGAAGGATAAGATTTATTTTTACGTGGCTAAAAACCAATTGGTTACCTAGCAACGGGACCTACAGCTTATTGTGGAATCCGAACCACATAATAACGAGAAATAAATTTCTATCACCAAAAATAAATTCCTCTAATTCTTCATTGGCTGGTCGGAGAATAGAACGCGGGCCCAGCGGAGTGCTACCAAGAACGATATCGATCCGTCCAATGAGGAACTACTTGTGTGTGTGCGTGAATGTGTCTTTGCAAACTGAGAAAGATGAAAAAGCTGCAGGCAGTGAGAAAATAAACAGAAAATAAGCGTCTCCTAATAAATAATGAACATCCCTATAGAATATTTTGTTTGTGTCTTGGAGATTCCCCTACTCGGAAGGTGCTAATCATTTTCCGTAAAAGCCGAGGGTAATTCCATCCAAAGCCATTAGGGGTACGACAATGGCAGAAAACAGGATTTTATTGGCTTATGGTTAATTACATTCCTCGTTCCAACAGAGAAGGAAATACCGCGCTCTGGATGTAATTAAGCAGCGGGGAGGTCGGTTGGTAAAGGAGGTAAAGGACTGCGAAGTTATTCTGACAAAGGTAACTGAGACTAACGCTTTGCTTCGAAGGGACAAAGAATGACGAGTTGGAAGGATAATGTAGGGGAGGAGAATTTCGCAACTGCAGATGTTGATCAGATTTGAATCTTCATTGACAAGAGAAATGAGAACGGATGACGTTCTCAGATTTAATCATTGCAGATGTGCACAACCAACTTCTCTCTCAACATGAACAGTACTTGCTATTATGCCTTCGCGCTGACGTGATTTATGCGTTCTTAGTTACCACTCGCCATCGCAATGAAAAGCGGAAACGCATGCCTCTGATCCTTCGTTGAAGCAGAGCTGTTAAAGCACTGAACGCATTTCTAGCCTCAACAAGGATTCGAAGCTTAGCTTGGGGAGGGGGAAATTCTTCTGTCGTGTCCTGTTTGGGGTTGCAGAGGATTTCGGCGGATTCCAAGCAATTGACGGCCCTCACTGCATGCCAGTTCATAAAGGTCGTCAGTATTAGTTAGCATGTAGGTTGTCTCTTGAAGCTGGAGCTGTTGCGAGCTGTGGAGCTGCTCCATAATGAAGCTGACTCTGGTGATGCATGGCTTAAAATAAAAACTCAAAGAGTAGAATTGAAAAGCACCTCTTCTTAGGCATTGTTTCCCCCCCCCCCCCAAAAAAAATGAATAAATAAAGCAGTGTGTGATAATGATTTATTTAGCGATTGTATTTCCATGGATTTTGTGATTGTGAGCAGTATATTTCACATATGTATGTATGTTGTATGTATGTATGTATGTGTGTATGTATAACTCGTACAAGCTACCAGAAAGGTATTATAACTAAACCAGAGAACCTTGACAAATTGTTCAGAGATAATGGACAGTCGGTAGATAGAACCAATCCTAAGTCTATTACGAATCTCTCTCTCTCTCTCTCTCTCTCTCTCTCTCTCTCTCTCTCTCTCTCTCTCTCTCTCTCTCTCTCTCTCTCTCTCTCTCCCCAGGTTTCAGCCATTACATTTCCAGTCCCTCCGAACGTGCATTAGCTGGTACTTGACCATTGTTTACAGAGAGAGAGAGAGAGAGAGAGAGAGAGAGAGAGAGAGAGAGAGAGAGAGAGAAAGCAACCATTTCACATGGTCAATGTTTTATCTCCCCTTGAAGTTTTCTCTTCCAGATTCTCTTCCTTTTTTTGTCCTAAACCCTCCGGGGAAGGGAAGTACTCTAAATTCTGTTTCACTGGAAGGGAAATGTTCCATTGCAATTGATCGAGTCCAAGTTTCTCTCTCTCTCTCTCTCTCTCTCTCTCTCTCTCTCTCTCTCTCTCTCTCTCGGGGCTCCTCCTTCATTCAGCATTTAAAGTAAGACCATCCCGTTAAATTCTCTGTCTCTGTTGACCAAAGTGTTGATTTAGGTACGTAGTAGTTAATAGAAAGTAGTGGGTCGCAAGAATAGCTGAGGACTGCAACCTCATCCCAAAAGCCCTTTGAAAGGGTTGGATCTTCTGGGGCCACCTCCTCTTAGGAAAAGGACGTTTAATTGGAAATACCCCCACCAGTCAGCCTAGTTGTCAAAGTATACCAGCGTCAGGTAGGGTCGATAAAGAAGGCATGGGGCTGACTGCCCCATCCCTCGAGACTTGCTGGGAACCGGAAGGTCTTAAACATTGGGCTTCAATCTTACTGAAAGGGAAAATGGTATATTGGAAAAAATACAGTATGCACACTGTTGTATCTGTGCAGTCAAAAATGAAGGCAGTATGTAAGTGATTTTACAAATGCTACGTACATGTATTTAATTCATTATGTTGCTTTGCATGTTATTGTTTAAGATTTTTTATAGTTAACCAACGGAGTTAATCAACCATTTACTTTCTGGGTTACAAGAAAAGATAAATTTGTTTGCTTCTGTCGTTTAGCGAAGCACATTTTTTTCTCAATATACATTTCACGACTCGTTCTTTTCTGCAGCAACCATATCCTGTTCCCACTGCAAATGAGTTTCAAAACGACAGTAGGTGAACAACTTTCTCCTTTATAATAATGATTTTTGTAACTATTGGGGAAAGATTCTTAAGTTGAAGGTTTTGGATTTTTCCTGTTTGTAAATTACACGAAGAATTTTCTTTACGAATAGTATGAGCATGATAATAGTAATCCATTTTATGCTTGACTGTATACATGCAAGTGTGAGTGAATGAGAGAAGGAGAGAGAGAAGAGAGAAACAAACAGAGAGACAAACAGACAGATAGATACAGACTTAACATAAATATCTTCAACATCCTGTTCCATCAGCAGCCAAATGGCTCTCAAACCAACAACCACGTTGATTATTAGAGAAATATGTTTATTCCAAAACAGTATGTAGATGTATATTCCAATACAAGTACATTTGCAAGTAAAACAGTAACCAGTGTAATAGATAATAAGAATAAATTTCTCAAAAGGATTTTTGTTGCAAAACGTTGGAGATTGCCCTAAAAATAAATCGTGTATGAATTAGGATCAATCAGATTCATTCTCTCAAGCGCTGACAGAATCGTGTAATTCTCGTTCTAATTAATAACACGGTGAGTTCACACAGGAAAATAAGAAAGGAGGAATTATATTACATAATATTTTCAGAAGGGAAAAACATTTCAGTTCGTTTTCACTGGTACTGTGTTGTTGCGTTTTGATGTGATTATCGTTTATCATTCACAGAAACTTCGTTAATTCTGTGTTCCCCGTAAAGGGGTAGTGCCGTCAGTGTACCTCACGTGGTGCACTGTCCGCATTACTTAAGGGTCTTTGCAGCGTCCCTTCGGCCCCTAGCTGCGGCCTCTTTCATTCCTTTTACTGTGCCTCCGTTCATATTCTCTTTCATCCATCTGACTTTCCACCATCTCTAACAGTTGTTTCATAGCGCAACTGCGAGGTTCTTACTGTCCATTTTCCTTTCAGTGCTGAATGACCTCATAGGTCCCAGTGCTTGTCTTTTGGCCTAAATTCTATATTCTGTTCTGCTCTGTTAATTCTATGTCTTTCTTTACCTTAGGTACAACACAGCAAAGTTGACATTACAAATTAATACCACTGTAAATTAAATTAATACGTTTATAAATTCAATTAATACGTTTGCAAATTAATAACCCAACTCTTTCTGTCGGTTCGAACCCTATGTATATAGGAAAAGCTTGTTTTTTTATTTCCCATTTTGGATAATAAGTTTTCAGGGGAAATGGTACTAAAAAACATTTAGAAATTGTGAAATTTATAGGTTTTGTCTGTTGAAATATAAGATAAATAAATCAGTGGGGAATGGCTATATGGAAATATGTTTGAAAATATTTGCTCACTTGTCATTTTCGCCAGTAGAACATAGGTATCTAGTATCGTGAGCAAGAGAGAGAGAGAGAGAGAGAGAGAGAGAGAGAGAGAGAGAGAGAGAGAGAGAGAGAGAAATCATTGCAGTGACACTATATATATATATATATATATATATATATATATATATATATATAGAGAGAGAGAGAGAGAGAGAGAGAGAGAGAGAGAGAGAGAGATCACTGCAATTATGCTTGGTATACCTATAACTGTGTATTCACCACTCAAAATTTCTACATTTTCGCTGTGCTCCAGTGACCCCTTAATCACACGGTTAAATGACTTTTCTTTTCCTACTGCCAAATTTTGGAAAGCTCTTCCTTCGTGAAGTTTCCTGGCCTCTTAGAACCTTTTTTTCACTTAAGAGACATTTCCATACTTCCTATCTCGTTTCCCTGTCGTCCCCGAGATGGACTGAAAAAGAGCATTAGTTTGTAAGCCTCCCTGGCCTTCACACTTGAAAACAACTGTCACATTTATTTACTGTTCTCAAGGGAGAAACCGTAGTGGGCTGGCAAGGCGTCTACATCGGTTTTTAGAAGAAAATGGAGATATATATATATATATATATATATATATATATATATATATATATATATATATATATATATATATATATATATATATATATATATATATATATATTTGCTTTTTCCTGGTTTCACAATATCAGTATACTTATCTTTCTTAAATAAGGAAATCAAATATTTACTACCAGTCAGCTGATGCTGAAATGAGCTTATTTTTCTTATGTATGCATGCATGTAAGTATGTATTTATGTATGTATGTATGTATGCATGCGTATATTATATACATATATATACATATATAATATACATAGATATATAAATTATATACGTATATAATATACATAGATCTATATAAATTATATACATATATATACACATGCATATTGTGTGTGTGTTATGTTTGCGCCAAATCGAAACAACTTCCAAGCATTATTAACCAAATACGTAAGACGGAGACAAAAATTATTCATCGACCGGAAAAAAGAAATAAAAAAAATTCTTTGTGTTGAAATTGCCTAGGGGACGCGGAGCCGGTTATCTCCCACCTACAAACGGCGCCAGAGAGCCTGCAGGGGATGTATAGATTTTGGCAGAGAGGCGTCATAGTGAAAGAGAGAGAGAGAGAGAGAGAGAGAGAGAGAGAGAGGGGGGGGGAGAGCGGAGAGAGCCATTGCCGACTCAAATACGCACACCCATACGCAACTACACAAACTATTCCGACCTGTCCTTATACAGAGGGAGGAATGAGTTCAGTCCCACTGACATTTTTCGTGAAGCATTCATCATGCCCCTGTTCAACTAAACATTGAATTAAATACGTGATGGTTACACCAACACAGTCGTGTAACCATCAGGTACCTAACGCGCCGTTTACTTCAAAAGGGGCATGATGTATTTTTCATGGTTATACGACTGTATTAGTTTGCACATTGATAAAAAAAACTTATTTGCCGGCAACCTCATCTCAGTAGACGTGCTGAGAACTGGGAGGTTTATACCATCTGGAGGCGGCACCTCTAGAACAAAACTGGGTTTGGTTGAATAAATATTATATATATATATATATATATATATATATATATATATATATATATATATATATGTGTGTATACATATAGATTATGTATATGTAGTTATATACATATATGTGTTTATATATATATATATATATATATATATATATATAGATATATATATATATATATATAATATATATATATATATATATATATATATATATATATATATATATATATATATATATATATATATATATATATATATATATATATATATATATATATATATATATGGCTGAAATATTTTCTGTTAAAACAGTAATCCATCTAACGAAAGGAGCCCATAAAGACACCAGAAGGGTAGAAAATTATAGCTGTCTTTCGAGATTGTCTGTCCCCCTCAGCAGGCGGGTAATGAATGAAATCAGAGTTACAGAATAGTAACTCTGTAACTCTTATTTCATTCATTTCCTGCCTGTTGAGGGAGACAGTCTACGAAATATAGCTATAACTTTCTACCTTTCTGGTGTTTTTATGGGCTCCTTTTGTCGTTCTTATTATTATTATTATTATTATTATTATTATTATTATTATTATTATTATTATTATTATTATTATTATTATTATTATCATCATGTAAATATATATATATATATATATATATATATATATATATATATATATATATATATATATATATATATATATATATATATATAACACAATAAACTGTAACTTCTAATATGTAGTGGACGAATCGTCTGTGCGGTAAAGTTGTACAACATTAGCCTACACAGATACTACTCCATTCACTCTATCTTACGCGCATTATCGTACTTCCTGGATATTAAGGCACTTCCTTTTGAGTCGCGTTCCTCTCCATTTCACTTATAACATTTCTGAATTATTCACTTATTCATCAACATTACATTGTCCGTTCTTTCCACTTGACCAAACCATCTCAAAATACTCTGATCCATCCCTTTTTTCTACAATTCTGTGTATGTCCATGTTTTTTACATTATCACCTCTTCTTATGGTGCATATGACGTGCTCCTTTTCCATGAAGGAGAGCAGGTTTAGCAATTCTTTCATACATTCCCAACTTGGCTTCCAAAGACATTTCCAGTCTCATCCCAATCTTTTGGAAACTTCCTGCTACTTCCCAGGCTTCACTTATTGTGGCTTGCCTTGTATCTGCTCCTACCATCTTTCGTCATATTTAATCAGAGGCACTTACAAAAATCAACTGCTTTCATTTTTCCACTGTCAGTATTATCATTCAGTGTTCCATCTTTTTGGTTTCCATATACCCTCATAACCTTACTCTTGTTCACATTTGCGCTCAACCTTCACTTATTGTATGTACTTTCTAAACTCTTTTACTCGTTTTTGCTGTTTCTCTTTACTTCCCTAATCAGCACAGCATTCCATACGCCATCCACGACTTCTTTTTTTTTTATCTCACCACTTTGCACATTCATCAGCTTTCTCTAAATTCATACGTCATTCCATCAACTACAAGATAAAAATCAGGAAGACATAACAGTTCCTTGCCTCAGGCTCACATTCACACCAGACTGATCTCATATTCCAACAATTTCTTCACTCATATCACCAAAACTTCTTATTACTCTCAACAGCTTATCTTCTGTGCCATACATTCTCAACGCCTTCCTCTTTACCTGAAAGTCAGTTTTATCATAAACTTTTGCTAGCTCCATGTATGCCACACAGCCTTTCCCTTATGTTTTCAAACTTCTCACATATCTGTTTTATAACCAAAAAAAAACGTGTTTCACAAACCCTCTTCCTTGTCTAAACCCGCACTGTTCTTCCCTTATAAGTCCTTCAATCACCAGTTTTACTTTCTCGATCCCTGGTATAGCAAATAGCAATATGCCTCTATAATTGTAATTCTTACAGTCACCTATAACATCTTAACCTTTATTCTGTGGAGCAATCATTCCTCTCACTTATACCCTCAGAACAATTCCCTCTTCTGGATAAACCTTACAGACCTTGGTCAATCACACAGTCACACTATGGCTACTATACTGCAGCGTCACCACACTTGCAGTCCCATTGACTGGTTTCTTTCTATGCTTTAACCTTTTGATTGCCCTCTTCACGTCATCAAAAGTAATTTTTTAACAAGCATTGTCTACCTTGTAATAATCTCGTACACTAATGTATCTTTCATCTCTGTCTTGCATCCCTCGTATTCTACAATTCTTTAGAATAATTCAGAATAATGTATTCACCTCCTTAGGTTATTCCTGTGTAAGATATGTACTTTGAGGAAACAAGGATAGCAAGACTTCAATTATATATATATATATATATATATATATATATATATATATATATATATATATATATATATATATATATATATATATATATATATATATATGAATGTCCCATCGAGCATAACTGTTCACACTGCGTGCATAATTTGGTCTTCAACCCTTTTCTTTCGGGGTGGAAAGTCCCTTAGCCTCTGATTAATGTATATATATATATATATATATATATATATATATATATATATATATATATATATATATAAATATATATAATTATATATATATATATGTACTAGTCTCTCTCTCTCTCTCTCTCTCTCTCTCTCTCTCTCTCTCTCTCTCTCTCTCTCTCTCTCCATGCGCTTTTGACGGCAGTGATGCCTCACTGCTGGGGTGTCATCACAGTGCCAGATCATTGCAGAGGGGTTTGTTTAACCAGCAGTGAGCGCCTTCCCTCTGCTCATTGGCACTGCTCACCAAACCAGGAAGGTCTTGCATTGCTCCAACGCTGAAGATTATAAGTTAATGCTTATTAGAATTTGTGGAGACAAGGTTTCATTTCGTAAGTCTTCCGAAGGATCCTAAAATTAATATTCTCAGTTTCATTTTGAACTAAAACTGGTATGTTGATGATGGTCTGATAGCTCGTATGTTTTGTGCACATTTTGAAGGGTCCCTTTTATGAACCAAACGTTTTGGTATCCTCGGAAGGCTTGTGTTCTTGGTTCTCTCTTAGTCTCTATATTGCCTTATCGCATCTTTCTTCCATTTCCGTCTTCATTGTCTTTGTGGTTTTAGCTAAAACCTCTATATACTTCATTCTTCATTTGACACTTAGTCAAATGCAAAAGACGCTCGAAGCTGAAGGTTTGTTTGAGAATCTGGCAGAAGCTTCGATTCGTCTCAGCTAAATTCAACAGACGCTTGAAGCTGAAGCTTTGTTTGAGAATCTGGCAGAAGCTTCGATTCGTCTCAGTCAAATGCAACAGACTCTCGAAGCTGAAGCTTTGTTTGAGAATCTGGCAGAAGCTTCGATTCGTCTCAGTCAAATGCAACAGACGCTCGAAGCTGAAGCTTTGTTTGAGAATCTGGCAGAAGCTTCGATTCGTCTCAGTCAAATGCAACAGACGCTCGAAGCTGAAGCTTTGTTTGAGAATCTGGCAGAAGCTTCGATTCGTCTCAGTCAAATGCAACAGACGCTCGAAGCTGAAGCTTTGTTTGAGAATCGGACTGAAGCTTCGATTCGTCTCAGTCAAATGCAACAGACGCTCGAAGCTGAAGCTTTGTTTGAGAATCTGGCAGAAGCTTCGATTCGTCTCAGTCAAATGCAACAGACGCTCGAAGCTGAAGCTTTGTTTGAGAATCTGGCAGAAGCTTCGATTCGTCTCAGTCAAATGCAACAGACTCTCGAAGCTGAAGCTTTGTTTGAGAATCTGGCAGAAGCTTCGATTCGTCTCAGTCAAATGCAACAGACGCTCGAAGCTGAAGCTTTGTTTGAGAATCTGGCAGAAGCTTCGATTCGTCTCAGTCAAATGCAACAGACGCTCGAAGCTGAAGCTTTGTTTGAGAATGGCAGAAGCTTCGATTCGTCTCAGTCAAATGCAACAGACGCTCGAAGCTGAAGCTTTGCTTGAGAATCTGGCAGAAGCTTCGATTCGTCTCAGTCAAATGCAACAGACGCTCGAAGCTGAAGCTTTGCTTGAGAATCTGGCAGAAGCTTCGATTCGTCTCAGTCAAATGCAACAGACGCTCGAAGCTGAAGCTTTGCTTGAGAATCTGGCAGAAGCTTCGATTCGTCTCAGTCAAATGCAACAGACGCTCGAAGCTGAAGCTTTGTTTGAGAATCTGGCAGAAGCTTCGATTCGTCTCAGTCAAATGCAACAGACGCTCGAAGCTGAAGGTTTGTTTGAGAATCTGGCAGAAGCTTCGATTCGTCTCAGTCAAATGCAACAGACTCTCGAAGCTGAAGCTTTGTTTGAGAATCTGGCAGAAGCTTCGATTCGTCTCAGTCAAATGCAACAGACGCTCGAAGCTGAAGCTTTGTTTGAGAATCTGGCAGAAGCTTCGATTCGTCTCAGTCAAATGCAACAGACGCTCGAAGCTGAAGCTTTGCTTGAGAATCTGGCAGAAGCTTCGATTCGTCTCAGTCAAATGCAACAGACTCTCGAAGCTGAAGCTTTGTTTGAGAATCTGGCAGAAGCTTCGATTCGTCTCAGTCAAATGCAACAGACGCTCGAAGCTGAAGCTTTGCTTGAGAATCTGGCAGAAGCTTCGATTCGTCTCAGTCAAATGCAACAGACGCTCGAAGCTGAAGCTTTGTTTGAGAATCTGGCAGAAGCTTCGATTCGTCTCAGTCAAATGCAACAGACGCTCGAAGCTGAAGCTTTGCTTGAGAATCTGGCAGAAGCTTCGATTCGTCTCAGTCAAATGCAACAGACTCTCGAAGCTGAAGCTTTGTTTGAGAATCTGGCAGAAGCTTCGATTCGTCTCAGTCAAATGCAACAGACTCTCGAAGCTGCAGCTTTGTTTGAGAATCTGGCAGAAGCTTCGATTCGTCTCAGTCAAATGCAACAGACGCTCGAAGCTGAAGCTTTGTTTGAGAATCTGGCAGAAGCTTCGATTCGTCTCAGTCAAATGCAACAGACGCTCGAAGCTGAAGCTTTGCTTGAGAATCTGGCAGAAGCTTCGATTCGTCTCAGTCAAATGCAACAGACTCTCGAAGCTGAAGCTTTGTTTGAGAATCTGGCAGAAGCTTCGATTCGTCTCAGTCAAATGCAACAGACGCTCGAAGCTGAAGCTTTGTTTGAGAATCTGGCAGAAGCTTCGATTCGTCTCAGTCAAATGCAACAGACGCTCGAAGCTGAAGCTTTGTTTGAGAATCTGGCAGAAGCTTCGATTCGTCTCAGTCAAATGCAACAGACGCTCGAAGCTGAAGCTTTGTTTGAGAATCTGGCAGAAGCTTCGATTCGTCTCAGTCAAATGCAACAGACTCTCGAAGCTGAAGGTTTGTTTGAGAATCTGACAGAAGCTTCGATTCGTCTCTTCTGGATTTCGAAGTCTTCCTCCTTCCTTCGAGACAGACGGAGACAGTTGGAATTCTTTAGCAATCTGAACTTGACGATTTCTGGGGATGTATTCCTCGACGGAGCCACAGCTCGTAAAGAAATGCCCAGATTCTTTCCGAGCTGTGACTCCGTCGAGGATAACATCCCTCAAGAACGTAAGGGTCACATGCTTAAGGAATTCCAACGGGAAAGTGCCCTTCAAGACACACAGGGAGAAGGACGAACGAACGAACGCACTGTCTCTGTCTTCGCTCCAAGAAAGAAGACGACTTCTAAATCCAGGAGAGACGAATCGACAAAGATGTACTTGGACAGATTGTTAAGATTAGACTGAATATGTTGGATGCGGGCTGAAAACGTTCCCTGCTTAAATGTGGTTCACTATAAGTTAGCTCGCTTCCTAGGAACAGTGTTTACTCTTGGCTGTGTAAGGAGGAAGAAGGAATCTTAAAAATAGATGTCAGAGATAAAACTATTAAAACATTAAAACATTGAGAGAGAGAGAGAGAGAGAGAGAGAGAGAGAGAGAGAGAGAGAGAGAGAGAGAACTTGGTATACGATGTTCAGTTTTTGGGTGGACACACACACATATATTTTATATATATGTATATATATGTGTGTATTGTGTGTCCACCCAAAATTATGTGTATACACACACACACACACACACACACACTAGCTAACAATCTATGGGTAGGGGAGGGAAGAGGGAAGGGGAGGGGAGGGAGAAGGGAGAGGAGGATGGGAAGGGGTGAAGGGGAGGGGAAAGGGAGGGAGGAGAAAGGGAAAGGGGGAAGGGAGGGGGAGGTAAAAAGAAGGGAAGAGGTAAAACGAATTACGAAAGTAAAAACGAAGGAGAAACGATCGAATTAATGAGAAATTCACATTTGAACTAATAAAGAAAAAGGACATACTGTCATCATACATCTTGCACGTCATGTTGAGCTAGCAGCTACTAAGCACATGCAAATGAGGAACACAATTGGCATGTCTATGTGTTTAGGGAGAAAATCTTTGGACCTGCAGGTTTGGGTTCTTTGCTTTATATAGCTATGAAATATGTTTTGTAACGAAGCCAAAAATATATAATTTAGCAATACAGCCAAGCAGTGAGGTATATGTTTAGCATTTATATTAATAATTATCATAAATTATGATCAAAATTGACGTAAATTCTGATAAAAAATTTATGTTATAGAGGATTTGGATTTATTGTTGTAGGTTAACCATACGTCTGAGAGCTCATGGAAGAAAAGGTAGAGCGGTAGGTGAAAAATGAGAATTAATCCATAAAGCACTGAAGAAAAAGGTGACTTAAAAACGAAAATTTCATTTGTTTTGTCTGTTTGTATGTCTGTCACGGGGAAGGGATTTGATTTTGAGTTAAAAATCTTTCTGGAGTGACATAGAGGCCGTGTGCAAATTTTTGTCTGGGACTGTCAAGCGGTTCGGATTTCTACAGTGGACGAAGAAATATACAAACGTTCACATAGGCTATATATACAGTATATATATATATATATATATATATATATATATATATATATATATATATATATATATATATATATATATGTATATATATATATATATATGTATATATATATATATATATATATATATATATATATATATATATATATATATATATATATATATATATATATATATATATATATATATATATATATATATATATATATATATATATATATATATATATATATATATACTCACACATACTCTCCTACGCTAAAATATAAATCCATTTGGCACAGTGTCATGACCTCAAGTCACACACAG
>NC_089741.1:22331491-22386491 GCF_040412425.1 Macrobrachium rosenbergii | reverse complement strand
TCCCGACAACTTTACACCTTTTCATTAACACCTTTTCTACTCATCTCAACCCTTCTTACTCCAAAATATACTGCCCAAACTTCATCTCAGCCAGTTCCATCATTTTTTCTCTCTCTCATTCCTATTCAAGAACCACAAGAAATGAAAGAAAAAGTGAACTCATTAACAACTTCTCCCTTTGAAACTTTTGCTTTAAAAGACTTTTTTTTTTCTCCTCCAGACCTCCCGCTGACGCCATTAATGGTTCATCCGTTCTGCGGCTCACCTCTTCTCTCATCCTACTATCATCATGTCATCCTTACCTTTGAACCCTAAATATCTTTGCGTGTCAACCATTTCATTCTTTGGTGGAACGTAATATTATTTGTCGTGCGAAAGTTTCCTTTTTCTCGTCTGGATCAACCTTATCACTGCTGCTCAGTTCTCATAATTTTTACACTTTACTCAAATCGGTTTTAGTCTCACTCGTACTGCCTGGGAGGGGAGATATTCGTCATTAATATGCTATTGGATCCAAGGATCTCTTTAATCAGAGAAAATCAAGTCATTGTGATTATTAAGAAAATTAAACAATGCATTTCTGTCTGTTCATGAAAAAATCATTACGTTTTCCTTTTCGTGTAGTCTGACGTATTTGCAAGTTCCGTCCTTTTGAATTTACCCAGAAATTTATAAGAAATAAGTTTCCGAGAAATGAACGCAAAACCAGTGTTGATGCTAAAGAGATACACATTTTAAAAACCTCGAGCTGATACCTAGGATGCGGGTTCGAATCCTGCTACCGTACATTAGAATCTACTTCATATTTCTTGCAAATGGGTCTGAGGCTTCGTAGTGATAAATGCGTATCCATAAAGTGTGAAGTATTCGAGAAGTTAAGAGGGCATTGTGGATATTACAATGACATACGTATCTAATGAAAAGTGACCAGTAGATTCTATATACACATCCAAGTCTTTAATCACCCTTACCATGGAACCGTGCAACTGTCATTCAGGCAGAATTATTGATGGCGATAGTTTTACCTGTGGCCAGCCATTTTAAGTTTCATCTTCGTGCTCTAGCAGCCTGCCATTCAGAAATCGGACGCACTGTTGACCCGTAGGTAGCCAGGCCACGACAATGAAATCTTTAAACTTGTTGATTTTGGCTGAGATATTGCTTCGTACCGTTTTCAAAATTGTTTTAGTTTATGTGTGCAGATATTTATTTGTAATTATTATTAGTAATTTTCTTTTCTTGCCTCTTATTTTCACGTGCGGGCAGACTATTGCGTGGAAGTTTGCTACGAAATGTAATTGTTTATTTTAGATACTAATGGGTTACCGTTAAGTCCCTTGTGAGTGTACAGACTTCCTCTGATTGTGAAATTTCTAAGTCTGCGAAATAGTAGTCAGCTCAATAGGTAAAAACGAACGTAAAATTAACCTTTAATTGCATTGTTGGCCTGCAACAATGTTGCTCATTAGTTTTCTTGTCTTTGTTTCTTTGTTGTTGATTGAATCACATTCATTGCTAAATTAAGTTCGCTTATGGGCACTCGGTTCTGTGGAAGCTGGCTTTGCGAGTTAATGGCCCTGTAGGCTTTTTACATGTAAAGCGTTTTTTAATAACTAAATTATAATACCACCTCTGAACGTCTTTCCTCGACCATCAGCAAACGTGAACTGCATTTCGTTTTAAAAATGGTCGCTTAATTTCGTGTATTTTCCCGTAAACAGTTCTGAGAACTCACACAAGACACGTAATGCGCAGAAAATTAATAACGAAGAATAACGGATTAAGCATATACTTTGAAAGCATCCCTCTGAAGCCATTAATTGACAACGGCCTTTTTCGACGGAACGTCGCAGGAAGTCCCTGTCAGATAGGTAGGGTTTTTGCTTTGATAAAAGTCCAGAGAGCCATTATCCACTACTAGTTTTCATTTATGTTCTAAACTGCGAATCTCTCTCTCTCTCTCTCTCTCTCTCTCTCTCTCTCTCTCTCTCTCTCTCTCAGCAAAAGAAAGACTTCGCCAATAGATAATGAATGCATTTAAAAGACTTACTACAGCTACCTGATGTTAAGCGTGTATACATTATACAAAACGAAAAATTTACAGAAATGAGTAGAGAAATAAGGCCCGAAGGTATACCCAAAATGTCGTGGAAGAAGGTCATAAATGGAGGCCTAGACCAGATGAGGACTCAGACAGACAGTGCAAAGGACAGAAGACAGGAGAGACCTCTTTTTACATGTCTAGCCCCTAAGGGGATGATCAGCAAACTTTGTATGAGATTCTTATGCATTATTATTCATATTTCCTTGTTTTCATTTTCATGTATTTAACGAACTGGCTATTATTCCTCTACGACAAGTTATTCATTTTCATAAATTACTGTGTAAGTGATATAGTTCAATTATCGCATATTAACTAGTGCCCACTTCAGAATGACACTACCCTCCTTTCAGTAATGTAGGTCTTCATATTAATGCTTCACAGAACTGAAAACCGCTTTTCGTTTTTTTTTTTAACCTTTCCGTAATTACTTCCATGAAACTTCGGAGCATACCTGCCATTCTTCAGAACAGAAAAGAAATAAAAAAAATTATCTATTCTCGTATTCGCTGACTCCTTTGATGCTGTTCATGTCATCTGCCGAAGGAACTCCCGGGCATCTCGAAGGTCTCGAATGTATTTCTTTCGAAACTGCCACAAACTCTTCAGCTTTTTCCTCATAAGAACCCCTACTGGTTCTCCACCCCAGTTTTCCCCCCGCCTCTCTCTCTCTCTCGCTCTCTCTCTCTCTCTCTCTCTCTCTCTCTCTCTCTCTCTCTCTCTCTGCGTAATTTGATTTGTTTAATTTCTTCATGTACTACTGTATGTCTAGTCGGTGGGCTGTCGTTCAAATCGGTAATAATATGCACAAACTTTGGTTTTTTGTGTGTGCACACACATACACGAATACATATATACATACACATAAATACATACTTATAATATATGTGTATATATACATACACACACACACACACATATATATATATATATATATATATATATATATATATATATATATATATATATATATATATATATATGGGGTTAATAAGTTAAAATTTCCATATTTCATCCGAACTTCGGATGTGAACAATAAAAGAAAATATGAAAAATCCATAATAACAGAAAATCATTTTAATTTCCTGGAAACCCACACATTTGTTTCACCACTGCACTAGAATATAATAAGAGAAGACATATTTACAAATAAATTATGTTCACTGTGCGAATTCAGACTACTTGTAAACACAGGATAGTGATACATAATTTTAATCGAGTGCCTGCTCTCTCTCTCTCTCTCTCTCTCTCTCTCTCTCTCTCTCTCTCTCTCTCTCTCTCTCTCTCTCTCTCAGTTAAATGCTACTGTAATGACTGTAACCAGTTTGGTTGTGATGTTAGCTCTTCAATAGGTGCTCCTTTGGATATTGTCAAAAGATGGAGGAGCTAAGCCCTTGTCCACGTATCTCTCTCTCTCTCTCTCTCTCTCTCTCTCTCTCTCTCTCTCTCTCTCTCTCTCTCTCGATAATAAACCTATATGAGTCCTTGTGGAAGATGTCTGAGAGAGGGAATGTAATTGAAAGTTTCTTTGGGTCTGTTCTGTAGCTGTCCCGCAATGTTGTCAGCAGTGTTGTCAGCAATGTTGTCAGTACTTTCCCCCATCTCATTGTTTAATAGAATGAGTGGATTTCTCATCTCAGCCGCTCTGCCTGATGTTGTCTTTGTTGTTGTTGGCTGATGCGGGGTTGCTTGGCAATCTCGATCCGTGCGACGAAAATATTATATATATGATCTTGAGATGTCTGCTTTTGAAGGACAGTTGAAACAGCCTCCGTCATTACAAGGCAGTCAGTTCTTGACTCCGTAGATGACTGATTCATGATTAAGATTATTCATAGTCAGTGGATGAATGATTCCTGGTAAAGATTATTCATAGTCAGTGGATGAATGATTCCTGATAAAGATTATTCATAGTCAGTGGATGAATGATTCCTAATAAAGATTATTCATAGTCAGTGGATGGAGGATTCATGATAAAGATTATTCATAGTCAGTGGATGGAGGATTCACGATAAAGATTATTCATAGTCGGTGGATGAATGATTCCTGATAAAGATTATTCATAGTCAGTGGATGAAGGATTCATGATAAAGATTATTCATAATCATTGGATGAATGATTCCTGATAAAGATTATTCATAGTCAGTGGATGAATGATTCCTGATAAAGATTATTCATAGTCAGTGGATGAATGATTCATGAGAAAGATTAGTTATAGTCAGTGGATGAGTCATACATGATAAAGATTTGCCATAGCCATTCTTCTACTGCGTATATCTGAAAAATGTTGAAATATGACACCTACTTTGTTGTCGTTGTAGCGTAGACTCTCACATAGAGTTGTTGTAGTGGGAATAAGACAGTTGGGCTTGAGAAATTCACAATTCCATAAACAGCAAGTAAATTTATATCCAGCGTTAGTCATCTTTTTCTTCCTTCCTGCCCGGGAGGGGATTATTCCTTAATGCTATGGATGACATTAGGTAGGAGGGGCTTTAGAAGACCCCGAGAGACACTTTCCGTAGGTCACGAGGAGAAACTCTTCTTTTGACTATAAAGAAAGAGATCAAATTCTAGAACATCCTTTACGCTGGGAAGAGGAGGGATAGGATTTCTTCTCCCTCTGGAGGTCAAAGGGAAGGGACAGGATATTCTTACAGAAAAAGAAGTGGTAGGATATCCTCCCACCGGGAAGACACAGGAGCAGGATATCCTCTTCCGTAGAAAAGAGAAGGGATACCTTCTTGCGTTGGAATATAAAGGAATTGGAAAGATAAAAGGATAGGATATCCTCTTACATAGAAAGTCAAAGGGATTGCTTCCTGTGTGGAAATACAAAGGAATTGGAAAGACAAAGGGATAGGATATCCTCTTGCATGAAAAAGCCAAGGGATATCTTCCATTATGAGAATACAAAGGAATTGGAAAGACAAAGGGATGGGATATCCTCTTGCATGAAAAAGCCAAGGGATATCTTCCAATGTGGGAATACAAAGGAATTGGAAAGACAAAGGGATGGGATATCCTCTTGCATGAAAAAGCCAAGGGATATCTTCCAATGTGGGAATACAAAGGAATTGGAAAGACAAAGGGATGGGATATCCTCTCGCATGAAAAAGCCAAGGGATATCTTCCAATGTGGGAATACAAAGGAATTGGAAAGACAAAGGGATGGGATATCCTCTTGCATGAAAAAGCAAAGAGATATCTTCCAATGTGGGAATACAAAGGAATTGAAAGACAAAGGGATGGGATATCCTCTTGCATGAAAAAGCCAAGGATATCTTCCAATGTGGGAATACAAAGGAATTGGAAAGACAAAGGGATGGGATATCCTCTTGCATGAAAAAGCCAAGGGATATCTTCCAATGTGGGAATAAAAAGGAAGTGGAAAGACAAAGGGATGGGATATCCTCTTGCATGAAAAAGCCAAGGGATATCTCCCAATGTGGGAATACAAAGGCAGTGGAAAGACAAAGGGATGGGATATCCTCTTGCATGAAAAAGCCAAGGGATATCTTCCAATGTGGGAATAGAAAGGAATTGGAAAGACAAAGGGATGGGATATCCTCTTGCATGAAAAAGCCAAGGGATATCTTCCAATGTGGGAATACAAAGGAATTGGAAAGACAAAGGGATGGGATATCCTCTTGCATGAAAAAACAAAGAGATATCTTCCAATGTGGGAATACAAAGGAATTGGAAAGACAAAGGGATGGGATATCCTCTTGCATGAAAAAGCCAAGGATATCTTCCAATGTGGGAATACAAAGGAAGTGGAAAGACAAAGGGATGGGATATCCTCTTGCATGAAAAAGCAAAGAGATATCTTCCAATGTGGGAATACAAAGGAATTGGAAAGACAAAGGGATGGGATATCCTCTTGCATGAAAAAGCCAAGGGATATCTTCCAATGTGGGAATACAAAGGAAGTGGAAAGACAAAGGGATGGGATATCCTCTTGCATGAAAAAGCCAAGGGATATCTTCCAATGTGGGAATACAAAGGAAGTGGAAAGACAAAGGGATGGGATATCCTCTTGCATGAAAAAGCCAAGGGATATCTTCCAATGTGGGAATACAAAGGAAGTGGAAAGACAAAGGGATGGGATATCCTCTTGCATGAAAAAGCAAAGAGATATCTTCCAATGTGGGAATACAAAGGAAGTGGAAAGACAAAGGGATGGGATATTCTCTTGCATGAAAAAGCCAAGGGATATCTTCCAATGTGGGAATACAAAGGAAGTGGAAAGACAAAGGGATGGGATATCCTCTTGCATGAAAAAGCAAAGAGATATCTTCCAATGTGGGAATAGAAAGGAATTGGAAAGACAAAGGGATGGGATATCCTCTTGCATGAAAAAGCAAAGCGATATTTTCCAATGTGGGAATACAAAGGAATTGGAAGGACAAAGGGATGGAATATCCTCTTGCATGAAAAAGCCAAGGGATATCTTCCAATGTGGGAATACAAAGGAAGTGGAAAGACAAAGGGATGGGATATCCTCTTGCATGAAAAAGCAAAGAGATATCTTCCAATGTGGGAATAGAAAGGAATTGGAAAGACAAAGGGATGGGATATCCTCTTGCATGAAAAAGCCAAGGGATATCTTCCAATGTGGGAATACAAAGGAAGTGGAAAGACAAAGGGATGGGATATCCTCTTGCATGAAAAAGCAAAGAGATATCTTCCAATGTGGGAATACAAAGGAATTGGAAAGACAAAGGGATGGGATATCCTCTTGCATGAAAAAGCCAAGGGATACCTTCCAATGTGGGAATACAAAGGAATTGGAAAGACAAAGGGATGGGATATCCTCTTGCATGAAAAAGCTAAGGGATATCTTCCAATGTGGGAATACAAAGGAAGTGGAAAGACAAAGGGATGGGATATCCTCTTGCATGAAAAAGCCAAGGGATATCTTCCAATGTGGGAATACAAAGGAAGTGGAAAGACAAAGGGATGGGATATCCTCTTGCATGAAAAAGCAAAGAGATATCTTCCAATGTGGGAATACAAAGGAATTGGAAAGACAAAGGGATGGGATATCATCTTACATGAAAAAGAGAAAACAAATGAATTAGAAAGACAAAGGGAGAGGGTAACCTCTTGCCTGGAAAGACAAAGGGATATCTTCCTAAGTGTAAAGAAAAGTATTACATATCCTTCCGTGTTGGAAGAAAACTATGATTTAAATCACTCGCTTTTTTTTCTTCTTATTGAGTTGAAAAATAAAGATAATCTTAGGTGTCACAACTTTAGTTCTTTTATTACGAATCATTCAAAAAATATATATATATATATATATATATATATATATATATATATATATATATATATAGACATATATGTGTGTGTGCGTGCGTGCACGTGCGTATATGTATATATATGTATATGTATATGTGTGTATATATATATATATATATATATATATATATATATATATATATATATATATATATATATATATAATTATACAATATATATATATATGTATATGTCTGTATGTATGTATGTATGTATGTATATATACATTCTAACATTTTACCTCAATGACGGACGGCCAGTGGGGCAAGGCAGAGAGAGGAACTTCTAACAGGAGAAAGAAATTTGCACCAAATTATCCTTTTCTGAGAACTAGAGGTCTTTCCTCAAAGTCCTGGAGAGTCCTAATGAGCTGCCAAGGACTTTCTCTCATTATCACTCTCTCTCTCTCTCTCTCTCTCTCTCTCTCTCTCTCTCTCTCTCTCTCTCTCTCCATCCTGTCCCTGCGTCGTCTTCAGAGAAAGACAAATTTCCTTAACTTTTCTTTTTCCGATAACTTTTTTTTTTTTTTTTTGCAATTTTCGTAAAACTTCGTGAAGAGAAGTGTTTTTCAAAGAATTGAATAACGAGAAAGCATGACACGTATAATTTCGCATGAAGTCTTTTGTAGTGGAAATGGTTTTTACGAGAAGAGTATTATCAAAAGCGATTATATTTGCTACAAATTTATTTTCGTATATTATAACAAAGAAACGGTTTTCCTGCTAGCTTTCATAAAGTAAATGAGTGTTCCGACGAAAAACCATAATGAGAAGGTGACAATAATCATTTTAGTTTAAGTCATATTGCAAATGATTGTTACGGGAATAAGTGATGAATATTTATTTTTCTGTAATTCTTAATGTATTATGAACTGAAATAAAGCTTCTAGTATAATTTCACACTGAAGTTTTACTCATTTTCTTTTTCATTTTTGCTAAGAGCAAAAAATGTAAAAAAGGTGACTTGCATATTTTCACATTATTTTTCCTATAAAGGAGATTGCGCGTTAAATTATTTTTTTCTCTGGAAATTTTACAAGTCTAGATATCTATCAGCTTAATGGTTTGTGTTTGTTTCGTTGCTGCAATAAGTTTTTTTTAAGTTGTTCCCGTCTTTAAAGTCGAAAATGCTCTTTTCGTAGTTCTACAAAATAATAGTAATTATCTCTAAGTGAATGATCCAAAGAAAAAGATATATGGTATTCTTTCTAAAACTAACATCGTAATAGTTGCTGTCGGAGGTACAGCTATTAAATACTGTTAAAATGCAAAGTATTGATCATATTTTAGCTTTAATACTGTCTCAGGTTCTATAATCATTATTTTAATGGCAATAGTGATTTTAAAAATATTCAAGAATTTTTAATATCCGTTCCATCTCCTGGTTTTTAAGGTTCAGCGTCTGAACCTGATGACTGCGGGAGATGAGAAACTATTAAATTCTATTAAATACGAAACGTTATTCATTTCACCGCTTTTTTTTTTCTAGCATGGGTTCTCCAGAAGGTCTGTATTTCTAATAATTGCTATAACTGTATAAATCTACATACTGGTTTTAATGAAAATAATTTCTTTTAATTTCCGTTCTCTCCGAGACGGACAAAAATTTTGTATTTATATTTTCTACACCTAGATTAATCTAGATATTGGTTTTGATGATGTAAAAAATATTGCAAAGTTACATTTCATCCACGTCAGATAAATGTCAGTATAACATAGCCTTTTCCATACTTTATTAATATAGACAGATAATAACTGTGAAACTATCAATAATTAACTTTTTCTCCCCGGCAAAAGAAAATATTTTAATAATACTTTTTTCCGCTGTTCTTTCTTGATCTCGCTTCCTTAAGTGTATCTCTATTTTTCTCCGATATCTTCATCCTAAATTCTATATTCCATCGTATTCTGTTCTATCTCCAACCTCGGGAACCTGAAGGATACCTGGGCACCAGTTTTTCACGTATGAATCTGTAGGATAAATAATCTTCCGTTTCATCCTTTTTCTTTTCTTATATGACAGAGAGGGTTCTCGTGATTGCACTGGAATTGTTATAGATGGAGAGGCTTGCTTTTAGATTTAATGGTCTTTAAATATTATTCCATGTGTTTGTTTGCTTGTTTTGAAATGTAGTAATAATAATGCTTATTATTATTATTATTATTATTATTATTATTATTATTATTGGAATGAAGTATAACCTCTCTTAAGCATGTCATGTTAAAGAGGGTGGCTGCATCGTGCGAATTAATATTACATTGAGTCTTCTCAATGTTTTTTTATGATTCGCTTCTTTTCCATATTTTGGCAAAGAGAAATATATAAACAGCGTTTATACAGCAGTATTGCTCTCTATAAAAAGTGCAGGATAATGAAAAATGGTGTGGTAAATTCGTAGCCTTCGTAGCAGATCCTTTCTGAGTTATTATTATTATTATTATTATTATTATTATTATTATTATTATTATTATTATTATTATTATTATTATTATTATTATTATTATTAGCTTCCGTCCTTATTTTCCTAATTTTTTATGAAGATGCATATGAGATTTATGAAAATGTATGAGATTTATGAAAATGTATTGAAGGTTTTCCCAATTATTCTTTTCTTTCTTTATCTTCGCTATACCTTTCGAAGTGACAGGTCTATTTAAAGGTCAACATTTTAATTTTCCTAATTTTTAATAAATTTTGCAGATGGTAACTTGCGGGTTATTGGTTAGTTTTGGGAAAATTTTTTTTATCCTAATCTGTATTTAAGGGCCACAGGTTAATTCAAAAGTCAATCTATTGTTTTTAAAAAATTTGTTTTACTTTGATTTTAATTCTAATTGGTGGTCGATGATAAATTTTTCCAAAATAAATTTTAACATTGGGTATGTTTTCTAGGTCACATGTCGGTTAAAAAGCTATATTTATATTTTCATCTGATGCAACTTGATAGCTATATACCATATTCCTTACCTTGATATTTTGAAAGAGCAAAGTTCACAATTCTTTTATATCAGAAATTATGATAGCTACAGTTATCTGCTCTGACGGTGAAATGGCAACTTTCAGAATGTTTGGTATTTCACATACACAACCACCCCTCCCCAACCTGGTGAAAACCCTTTGTTGGTTATCTCCTCCGAAACCCTACGAATCCTTCATTCATCCATATTACCTATGTTATTATTTCGGAAAAAAAAGCTTTGTTACAATCAGTAACTTCAAAACGATTTAATAGGTCGTTTGCTGCAATGATTATATCTATGTGTAATTCCATCTTGTAATCTCTGGGCAGGAACGTGTTATCTGATCGTCAGAATAGATGCAATGAAATTTAGTGACTATCATAATGTCCTCTTCTTTTCCAAAATGTGTAATATTAATGTACATGTTAATATTTCCACGGCACCACAGTTACCTTTTCCAGTGATGGTATTTGTCATCAATATTTGTAAAGAATTAGTTAGTCAATGCAAATGAGAATCTAGTCAGTGCGAGTTCAAGTTGGGCGAAGAAGCCTCTTCGAAAAGAAATAAGTTCCCATTTCTGTTCTCCCTCTGAAAAACGCCGGGAATGGCAACATCCCAAGGGACTCCCAAGGTTTTTCCACACAATAACAGACATTTTTCAAAGCGCTCTCCCATCTCGTTTTCTCATTCAGCCAAACTCCAACCTATCAGTTCATCTCCATATGTAACGATGGAAGGGACTGGGAAACGCAACGGCTATACGATGAACTTTTAGCTACTGGAGTTTCCTTGTATGTTTGTATACGATTGGCTGGATCAGTGCACCTTATGCGGTGCACTGTAGACATTACTTGAGGTTCTTTGCAGCGTCCCTTTCATTCTTTTTACTGTACCCCCGTTCGCATTCTCTTTCGTCCATCTTACTTTCCACCCTCTCCTAACAATTGTTTCATGGTGCAAATGCTAGGTTTTCCCCTCGTTACACCTTTAAATAAACCTCTAATCTCGATTTCCCTGCCAGCGCTGAATGACCTCATAGGTCCCAGCCGTTGGCCTTTGGCTTAAATTTCATTTATGCCATAAAATGCCATACAATTGGCTGGATCCTCGGACACTGAAGTGGTTTTCACTTTGTCACAGGTTTTTCATTGTTATTCTTCCCAAAGGTTTTCTCTGCCCAATTCCAACCCACCTGGTCATTACCTATAATGATTCGTCAACCTAAAGATCCATGGAAAACCACCACAACCATACTTTGAGCTTTTAACATTTGGTTGTCTTATTATCTTTGTGTGGGATTTTCTCTAAAATCCTTGAAATTCCAAATAGGAAATAAAATGTAGAAAATCATTTGTCCTATTCGAATCCTTTGGCACCGGTTAGTTAGTGGGTGTGAGTAGGATAAGTTCAACCCCTAAGCTCTCTCTCTCTCTCTCTCTCTCTCTCTCTCTCTCTCTCTCTCTCTCTCTCTCTCTTAAAATTCATTAGTAAAATTTGATCTTATAGTCTTGTGCTATTACGACCAAAATAATTTTTAGAAGATAAATCATGTAAAAAAAATCATTATTGTAATATATTGATTAAAAGGTTAAATTAGCTCTAATAAAGGATTTATGATGAAATTTCGTTTATAATTGCTCTCTTTACCTTTCCACTTGCGTAACTTATCTCCAGCAAAAGAAATCCATTTTTTCCTACTTCTCTTCGATCAAGATTTTTAATTTTATCTGCTTTTATTCGCTTTTAGTTTTCTGAAAAGAAATCTGTTGTGCTGGCTTTGTCTGTCCGTCCGCACTTTTTCTGTCCGCCCTCAGATCTTAAAAACTACTGAGGCTAGAGGGCTGCAAATTGGTATGTTCATCATCCACCCTCCGGTTATCAGACATACCAAATCGCAGCCCTCTAGCCGCTGTAGCTTTTATTTTATTTAAGGTTAAAGTTAGCCTTAATCGTGCTTCTGGCAACGATATAGGATAGGCCACCACCGGGCAGTGGTTAAAGTATCATGGTCCTCCGGATACGCTGTAGCGGCTGTACAGAAAACTCGACTGCGCCGAAAAAACTTCAGCGCAATTTTAACTTGTTTTTTCTGAACCTTAACCGGAAATGACGTTATTTCTTATTTGCTCCAAACAAAAGTGAAAAATGAGATCTTAGTAAACTGGGTTTGTAATCGACTACTCAATTTCTCATATCTTGAATAACTTTGATCATTTACCGACCATTACTGCAAAGCATAAACCAAACTCTATTTCTGATGTACATTTCAAAATTAAATTACCTTTTACCAATAAGAATTGCAGTACTTTTTATAGTGTCGAATGATGCTGTCAATTATAACAACAATTAAATTCGTCGGTCAGGATTTCTTCAGCTTCATTTCTGTAAATGGATTCGATCATTTTAAAATTCTCTCTCTTTTTGTTCCCTCTTTCATCTTTTTGGCGTCTTTGTATCTACTATTCTGTAGCACCCACTTCCTTCCAATATACCTTTGTACCTTTGTGTCAGAACCGTATTATCAAAGGGTTTGTTCTAAAAACAAATAAAAAAATGCGCCGAAGTTTCTTCAGCGCAGTCGAGTTTTCTGTATATATATCGTATAATCAAGGCCACCGAAAATAGATCTATCTTTCGGTGGTCTCGATATAATGCTGTATGAGCTGCGTCCCATGAAGCGTGGGTGGCGTGGTCTATATAGTTGCCAGACGCACGATTATGGCTAACTTTAACCTTAAATAAAATAAAACCTAATGAGGCTAGATGGCTACAATTTGGTGTTTGATGGTTAGAGGGTGGATGATCAACACACCAATTTGCAGCCCTCTAGCCTCAGTAGTTTTTAAGATCTGAGGGCGGACAGAAAAAAGTCCAGACGGACAGACATATAGCCATCTCAATAGTTTTCTTTTACAGGCAACTTACAGTATATCTTAGTTTAAACAGACCACTGAGCTGATTAACAGCTCTCCTAGGGCTGGCCCGAAGGATTAGATTTATTTTTCGTGGCTAAGAACCAACTGGTTACCTAGCAACGGGACCTACGTCTTATTGTGGAATCCGAACCACATTATGACGAGAAGTGAATTTCTATCACCAGAAGTAATTTCCTCTAATTCTACATTGGCCGGTCGGAGAGTCGAACGCTGGGCCAACAGCGTGCTAGCCGAGAGCTCTACCTACCCCTCCAATGAAGAATTTTTACAGACAACTAAAAAGGAAAAATGTAAATGCTTGACCACTCCTAAAAATGTAAACGAGCAGAGGCAATAAATTTGAGAGCATTATGGGGGTGACCTTCAAGTAAGGAACAAAGGCCCCGATAAATATCAAATAACTTCTGAGATTCAACTTTGCATTGCGTTCTCTGTTTCATTTCTCTCCTTTTGTTTCTTTTTAGGGGCCTTGTATGTTTGCTTATTCCAGGCACATTCATTATAGCTTGTTTTATAGTTATTTGCATATTCCATATTTTTTTTTCTGTCAACGAATGAACATTATGCCAGTATGATCTGGAAGAAATTTAATGTAGTAAGTGAAAGATACAATTTGATCTGTCTGTCTGTCTGAGCGAGGAAGATGAGTGAAACTGGGACATGCATGGAGCCATGTGCTGGTTCCACTCATCTTCCTCGTTCAGATAGACCGATAGTTCCTCGTTGGACAGGTCGGTACTGTTCTTGCCTAGCACTCTGCTGGGCCCGCCTTCGAGTCTCCTGCCAGCCAATGAAGAACTAGAGGAATTTATTTTTGGTGATAGAAATTCATTTCTTGGTATAATGTGGTTCGGATTCCACAATAAGCTGTAGGTCCCGTTGCTAGGTAACCAATTGGTTCTTAGCCACGTAAAATAAGCCTAATCCTTCGGGCCAGCCATAGGAGAGCTGTTAACCAGCTTGGTGGTCTGCCAGAACAACAGAAACACAAACCAACAGAGAGAGAGAGAGAGAGAGAGAGAGAGAGAGAGAGAGAGAGAGAGAGAGAGAGAGAGCTCTGTAAGAAAATGTATATCCTACAGATTAGCAACATGAAGGCAAAAAACAAATGAAAACATGCTTGACAACATAACAGCACGGAAATGCGATAGAGAGAGAGAGAGAGAGAGAGAGAGAGAGAGAGAAAGAGAGAGAGAGAGAGGGAGAAAATCCAACAGTGAATCTAAGGTTAGAGTAAAAAGTAATTATATTTTCCTCAGCTATTGTTACCATCAAAGTTTTAATTACTCCTGTACAGACATAAACATCACATTTTTGTACCCTCTTCGAAAATAACTTCTTTTGGGTTGTTCTTACCATAAAGTTTTATCTTAACATTTGGTATCTATCTATATATATATATATATATATATATATATATATATATATATATATATATATATATATATATATATATATATATATATATATATATTTTTTTTTTTTTTTTTTTTTTTTTTTATTATCGAATATTAGAGCATTTATTGTTAGAACTAGGCCATTCTCTCAGGGAGGAATAACAACATTTTTGTTGATGTATCTTTTTTTACTTCATGATATTTGATTCACCGTTAAAGTAACTAATCAGTTGTGGTAATCGAACTTTAGTAGACTAGAGAGGTTGATAATTAAAATACTTCGATTTCTCTTAAAAACTAAATTTATTTTCGAGAGATAAGGAAACTCAATTTCTTTCAGTTTTCTCCCGGCAATATTTCGGCCGAATCAGTTTATCTGTAATTGCCATTGACCAAAGATTACCTCCAAATACAAATAGAAACAAGTAAAATATGCGCAATTGAGTTTTCTGTACATCGTATAATCAAGGCCACCGAAAATAGCTCTACCTTTCGGTGGTCTCGGTATAATGCTGTATGAGCCGCGGCCCATGATACTTTAAACACGGCCTGCTGGTGGCCTATTGTATATCGTTGCCAGAAGCACGATTATGGTTAACTTTAACCTTAAATAAATTAAAAACTACTGAGGCCTCAGTAGTTTTTAAGATCTGAGGGCGGACAGAAAAAGTGCGGACAGACAGACAAATAGCCATCTCAATAGTTTTCTTTTACAGAAAATTTAAAAAAGGCATCAAAGTTTTAATATAAAATGACAGACAACCGTCCCCAGATCCTGTCTTCAACAGGTGGCAAGTGAAATTGTTTCTGTAACCCAATATACCAGCGAATACTTCAACAAAAAGACCAATCTCTCTCTCTCTCTCTCTCTCTCTCTCTCTCTCTCTCTCTCTCTCTCTCTCTCTCTTTGGTGCCGTGGTGTAGGTGGTAGTGTTCGTTCACGGGAGGAACGGTAATGGCGCATTTCCTTGATAATCACTTGTTTTTGATGACCAAAGCGGTAAATTATGTACTTGGTAGTTACCCGACTATTGTAAGTTGCAGCTAGGTATTGGGAGAGATGAAAAGAGTAAAATCAGTTACAGAAGTGATCAGTTATCCTGACAGTCCATTGATATTTCTCTCTCTCTCTCTCTCTCTCTCTCTCTCTCTCTCTCTCTCTCTCTCTCTCTCTCTCTCTCTCTCTCTCGCTTTTACTGGGAGAGTTCAGAGATACTGAAATAAATTGGAAGTCAGTCTGTAACATGAATTTCATCATTAAGCTGGAAAAATTTCATTTCATTCTTGGTGAGGAAGCAATTTAAAATGCTGAAAAAAATTTACTGACGGGGTCAGGTGCACACTTGAGTAATTAAAACACTGTGAAAGAAACCTTTTACAAATATATATTCAGTGAATTTAGTGCTACAAAACATCTCGCCTTTGAACATATGCATGTTTGTATATTTTATTTTTACCTTTCTCTTTAGTGTCGTGCAACGTACCATGGGCACACACGTACACACAGGGGCACATGCATACGCATACACACATATATATATATATGTATATATATATATATATATATATATATATATATATATATATATATATATATATATATGTATATGTACATACAGTATATATATAAACTATATGTATAACTAAATCACGAAAATATGAAACGTGATATATATATATATATATATATATATATATATATATATATATATATATATATATATATATATATATATATATGTATGTATACATATATGTATATATGTACTGTATACTGTGGAGACCAGGAAGCATGTCAGCGCAGCAGTTAAAGAATGCTAATTGAGCAAATCACTTTCCATTTTACTATCGAGGTAAAAATAAAACGGAATCCAAGTATGCAAATTACACATCCTGATTCGGCCAATCACAATGTCATTTGCAATTATTGTCCGCGGGAGCGGCCCCGGGCTATTTCTAGCCTGTTTGCATTTTCATTTTGCACGAAGCTGTTTGAATCATTAATTAGGGGGAAATGGCTGCAGGCTTTGAAACCGTCGTGAATGCTGTAATTTCATCTCTCGGCAGAAAAAAAAAGACTGGGAGTTTCGGCTTTTTTTTTCGTACCATTTAATGGGTTTTACAGTACTTCGCTTCAGAGTCGGCTGTAAATATTTGCTTTATTTCACCCCTCTTGCTGCCGAGTTACTAAAAGATTCTGATTAGTTTTTCTTGCTGTTTATCTTCTCTATAGGTACATTAGACATTATAGTTTTCTGTAAAAGGAAACTATTGTGACGGGTTTGTCTGTCCGCCCGCACTTTTTATGTCCGCCCTCAGATCTTAAAAACTACTGAGGCTAGAGGGCTGCAAATTGGTATGTTGATCATCCACCTTCCAGTCATCAAACATACCAAATTGCAGCCCTGTAGCCTCCTCATTAGTTTTTACTTATCTAAGGTTAAAGTTTGCCATGATCGTACTTCTGACACCGCCATAGATACTAACAACACAGGTCACCACCGTACCGTGGCTGAGTTTCATGGACGTGACTAAGAATTTCATGGGCCGTGGCTGAGGCCACCACTGGACCGTGGCTGAATTTCATGGGCCGCGGCTCTGCAGAAAACTTCGGCGCATTTTTTACTTTTATTTTATAGTATTTATATCCTGGTAATTTTTTTTTTATGAAATTAGTCCTCAACTTACCATCAAGTATCAGTCCTCTGTCAAATAATGACTTTCCTTCTCTGAATCCTTTTATTCATTTACATAATTTCGTCTTTTGCTTCATTTCTCACCTAATTGTTATTATCTCAAGGTATAAAGTTTGTGTTGTATAGTCCCGGATGAGTTTCCATTTAAAAATGATCATAAATATTTCATTCCTTGAAAGGATTTTGTTCCCGTTTTAATTATTCCTTCCGTACACGTTTACCATAATTATAAGACCACGTCAGCTCTTTTATCCGGGAATTAGTAACGGTGAGCTACGTTTGAAACAATCACGGTTTCATCTTTTGTGCCCTGGCAGCCTACCGAGGGACATTACGGACCATCTTAACGGTAGGTTGCTTCGGTACGATAATGAAGCATCCGGATACGTTGGCCTCAGCTAAAAGGAGCTATAATGATACTTTGAAAGACCCCGCGATGTTGCTTCAGTTTTTTTCGACGAATTGTTTTCGTTGGTCTTTTCACTTTAAGTTGATTTTCCCCTTATTTTTGTTGTTCGTTTCTTATTCTGTTCGTTCTTTTTTTGACAATCTAACATACGAGCGTTTTGTTCTGTGGACGATGCTAGCATTTTCAACTAATGCCATACGAAAGTTTGAGTATTTTCAGTAATAATAATAATAATAATAATAATAATAATAATAATAATAATAATAATAATAATAGGAGAGCTCACGGAATATGACCGACCAATGGAAAATCGCCCTCCCCCCCTCTTTTGTAAACCTGTTTTCGGGTGTAAATACTTCCTGCATGTACCCCTGGAGCTATTCGCCCTCCTTCAGTGGTAGCAAAGCGACTGCCTCTGGGCTTGCTAGTGGTGAACTTAGGGTAGCATCTTTATGATCTACCCGCTGAAAAGATGAAACTTATACGCCTAGTTGAGAAGGCGAAATATAAGCCCAAGCCCAACTGCATACGGAGTGCCATTCTTT
This sequence comes from Macrobrachium rosenbergii, assembly GCF_040412425.1. Taxonomy (NCBI): domain Eukaryota; kingdom Metazoa; phylum Arthropoda; class Malacostraca; order Decapoda; family Palaemonidae; genus Macrobrachium; species Macrobrachium rosenbergii. Next base: position 22,368,137 of record NC_089741.1, on the reverse strand, counting down.
TCAACGAGTAATAATAATAAAAATAAAAGCAGTCAAAGTGCTTATCATTTACTATGGTATAGAATTTCTGCTCCTAATCGTTGCGCTACCGTACACTGAAGGTTTCCAGTGCTACTCATTGCTCACAAACTAAGAGCAATATACCGGTAAGGGTATTTAAATCTCAGAACATCAAAACGTTTTAGCCCATAGGGATTACGAATGAGATGAGGGTGCAAAGAGGCATTTCAGCTTCGGTCCCAGAAGCGACAGTGAAGGTGGAAAATTTTAAAAGAAAATTAACAAAAAATGCATTTCATATACTAAGATGTAAACCCATAACTAAGAGGTCTGACTTGAAGAGCTGTGAATTCAGTCATTAACATTTTGCGGGAAATTTGTGAAAACATTAATAAAATATTAACCAGACAGGAAGGAGATGAATGTCAGTATTCCCAAAGAAATGGAATAGCATCAACGGCATTGATTACCTTTTCCGTTTTGATGCTAGTCTGATATAAACCAAATTTTCAGTTAATCATAAACATATACCTGGCGGAGGGTATTTGGATTGCAAATGGCTGTAAATTAACTTTCAATTAACAGTCCAGAACTTTGCCAAAATCAGGGAATAAGTCATTCTTCAGATTACTGGTTTGCATGTGGTAGTTGCTTCTGTCGATTGAGTGTTTCCAAGAAGAATGAACTTTGAAGTTGTCTGGATGAATTAGAGAAATAAATATCTGATGTACTAATCATCATATAAATCAGACCAAATGTCTACGCTCAATCATGGTATACTCTCATATAATTTATATTCTGGAATAATGTTTTGCGTAGTCCATATTTCCAGAGAGGTAAGATTATAAAACTCAGAAACAGGGTAATGGATGGGTGATAATTTAGCTAAGGAATGAGATCTAAAAATACAGTTCAGTATATACTCGTATTTCTAGTTAATAGAACAATCTCATGGATTTATGCACTATTCAGATTTCACTTGAAGATTATCACAGAACTTAATATGAATGAAAGGTCCGTCTGACAGAATAAACACACCCGTGTTACATTTCAGTTTTATTTTATAAAAGAACACCGTATAATGGCAATATGAGGTACATATCTTTATTATTTAGCTCTGCCTGCGATGCAGCAGTACATGTATAAGTTACATTAAGATAAAGCTGGACGATTGAACAGACATATTCAGCCATAAAAGATTCAATATTATATAAGATGACTTTTCGTGTGTAGAAATGGTCTACAAAGATTCTTTGTGTCACTAGACTCTCAACAACTTTTGAACACGTTTTTTACAAGTTTTACAAGGTGGAAAACGTAGCCGTTTGAATATGGTGACTTAAGGAATTTGCTGGGGGTGATTGATGTAAAAACGGGAAGTTTTCGTTAATGAGGCTTAATAAATCATAGTCTAATGAAGTCATATAAAAACATGCATGTACACTCGCTCACAGTTTTGCCAGTATATCCTGCCTTTGTCAGAAAGTGTTTCCTGTTTTAATGCGTCTTCAAGGTTGGTTTTTTTATGTAATTCACCATATATTGGCACATCGGCTCATTGAGTTTACAAAGGATTGAATGGATTTACCAGCTTTGCATCTTAAGATATTCCTCTCTTCACTGAAACCTGAAGACGTTTAAAGTCTATTCGTAAATACTGCACTGACAATAAACTAATTAATGATGAAGCAGCTTTAATCAATGGCGACACCTCAGTAATATTTTTTGGGTATTGCTAATCTTTTTTTGTTTCCGTAATCACCATATACTAATTTTTTGTACGGTTCCATACTGTTTCTGTAATCAGGTACTTGAAATAAGTATGGACTTTAATGTATTCCTAAATCGTATAGAAATTTGGTGATTTACTCAGTCAGGTCATCTTCCGCTTCTGAAGACTAATAAACAGATTGTTAAGAGCATTTATAATGATTCACTATTTTCCAGACAACATCTGATTGGATTTTGGTATGGATGTGGGATCATTTTATCCTTTCGCGCATTGTTTGTATCGCCGACTCGGAGAAAAGGAAAGCTTCTTGCTGTTAATAAAAATGAAAATGCAAATTGACGAAAATGATTGGGGTAATTGTGCTAATTGCCCTGAAGTAGGTTTGCCATCTCTGATTCCCTATTTAGTACCATTACACATAACAGAAGTAGTTCAAAAACTTTATGGTAACAAACCATTATTATTTAATGGGTTTAGTGTCTGATCTGTAAACTGCTTTATTCTGCACAGAGCGTGATGTGTTTGCTCAGGAGACTTACGGTCATGATACTTTGCAAACTGATTTTTTTTAACAATCTTCTCTCGTGGCAGTTCTCTTTCGCTCCCATTCTTTTAGAAATTAAAATTCGTAGAGTTTTCACATCTGTATTTTTTTCTTTATTTCCCAGTCACACACAAACACACTTACACACTTATTTTTGTTACCTTTTCTGTTCTGAATTGATCTTTCATTGTCATCGACGGGCTGAGTTTCTTTTATTACTTCAAATATTAGTGAAGCAAAACAGTTGATATCCATAGATAAAATAAATCGATACAATTAATAATAAAAGCATCTTTTTAATAAATGTTCATATAAATGTAAATTGCATTCTTCCCAAAATAATAAAAGTTCAGTAGTAATTCATCATTCCCAGCAAATATTGAAGAAATAATTCCTTGGCATATATACCAGATCCGTATGACTTCGTTATAAAGTCAGTGACTTTTTACCTTATTTCATTTATTTTTCTTTATTGTCATTGATATTGCAATTTTTCAGTTGTCTTTTTATTGGCTCAAGAGCAATTTCAAAACTTCTTGCGATCATCTATCACAATGGCAAATAGAAATGCACGCAGAGTATTACCAACAAATCATATTCTATATGTTTAAATATTATGCCTTTGCGTTAAATGTACAATCTTCTCAAACTACAGCTTATCACGTAATCACAGTTGATAAAATATATTTTACATTCACCATTAAAAGCTAAATTGTGTTTTCGGTATCGCTCTTGTAAAGAGCAAAAAAGGTTGTAGCACATCAAGTATTCCATAGGGTTATTACTGATATAAAAAAGGTCATTCAGGGCCACTTGCTGGTAAGCCACTTAAAGATAAGTAGGACAGTCTCTGAAATGGCCTTCAGTGAAGCCAGACACGTAGATACCCAGCTGTGCAATGAAGGTGGTGGGCATTAACATTTATCCGGAGGAGAGCTGCGTCTCCTGGATGATGGGCATGGTCTCCACGTCGGCTGTGTAAGGCAACACTTCACTCGGGGACTCAATGGCCTGGTCCAGCAGCCTAGCGGTTCCAGACCTTGGACTCTCCAATCTGAATAGGAATGTACTTCGAGTTATTCAGAGTAGTACAGAATTCAAAATAGTTAGGGAATGAGATGTTTTATACTGTTTTAGGTGCAATTTATATATGATGATACTTCAGAATTCATTTTGTTCTTCTTTATTACAAAGGTCACTACTAACTTCAGCTTTATTACTTCAAAAAATTCTGAAAACATTACATTACTGCTGTTATGAATAGCTGGAATATTTGAAAGTGAAGCATTTCTAAGTAGTGAGATAACATAAAAACGCTTTCCTACCTAGAAGAGGTCACGTAGGAAGCGTCTTCATAGCTGCCCTGACGTCGATGTAGAATAGGTGTTGTTCTGGGACTGTTGTATGAAGAGGCAATGCTATGACGTGGGCGTAAGGGTGGTGTTCGAGGCCCAGGAGAGGACGGGTTGGGTGAGCAACAAGGAGGACGACGAAGAATTGAGGGAGCGCTTAGGCCATCGCCCCCTCTGGTATGTCATGACCCCATCAGAAGTGGTCTATACAGATTGTCCAAAGGAATGATCGACCCATCGGCACTTTTGTCAGGCGTCTCGTACATCCTGTGGCGGTATTTTCTGGATAATACTGACACTAGACATACCACTACTGTCATTACTAGTATTATGCCAACCACAGCAGCCACAGCAACGTTTGAAGTCCTTGAAATACCTTGTAACATGAATTCAATATCCTGAGTGTTTGTATAGCAACAAGAAATCAGAAGCCAGTAGCCACTGTTATCTTCATAGCCCAGGCAGAACTTGTAGTGCGTCTCGGGCTGTAAGCGGCTAATGGTAAATCTTTTCCTGAGGGAACTTGCTGTTCTGGTGTCCAGCTTCTCAATTTCTGTACCATTAGCATCAACCTCAGTAACTGTGATCTTATAAGTGGGGAAAGCACGGCGTTCTGTGCCATTCCAAACTAGAGTAACAAAGGTAGATGAGACGCGTATTGGAAATAGATGTATATCAATTCCAGTCACATTTAGGGCAATAGAAAAGTTGCTTTTGCCAGCGGAGTTGTAGGCATAGCAAGTGTACTTTCCACCATCCGTTGGCTGTAAATGGTAGTATATTAGAGTTCCTGGTGAAAAGAATCTTCGCCTTACTTCATTGAGAGTTGAATTGACATATGTTCCATCTGGCGATTTCCAGTATAGGTTTGGAATAGGAGACCCAAGAGCTCTACACTCCAGAATTTTCTTTTCTCCTACTTTTCCCATTATTGTCTGTGTTCTTGTTAGGTTAAGTACATTGGGAGCACATACCTTTGGAATTTTATTGATATCCAAATCCTTTAGTAGCTTATGTTTGAGTCGAGGAGGAGTTTCACAAACCAAATGCTCAGGCTCAAGAATTGTTAGATTAGCTCCATCTTTTTCTGAAATCAGATTATGTATCCAGCGAATGTTACAGTCACATCGGAAAGGGTTATCATATAATGATATCTGTGTACCTTCTGGTAAAAACCGGAGCATTTCCTTTTGCAAACCTTGTATGTTGTTCTTGTGAAGTTGCAGTTCTAGTAGAGAGTCGACATCTTTAAAAGCCCGAGGATCAATGTAGGTGAGCTTCTTATTTTCTGTTATTTGGATATAAGTAATGTTATCTAAACTGTAGAAGGCTTTGGCATCAATGATTATAAGCTCTGGCATCTGGCTTAAACTGATTCTGGTAATACTGAGATGGGAAAAGTCTAATGGCTTAAGTTTTGTAAGGGGATTTTGGTCTAGTGTTAAAGTCTCTAGTAATGGTAAGCTTTGGAAAGCAGTTGTTGGTACCCTTGAAAGGAGGTTATCCTCCATCTTCAGTACTTGCAGGCTTACAAGACCTGAAAAGGCTCTTGGATCAACTATAGAAATCCTATTTCCGGATAAATGAAGTCTTTGCAAAGAAATTAGAGCACGGAAAACTGATGATGGGATGTTGTGGATTCTGTTGTGCGCAAGGTTGAGGGCAACTAAGTTTCCAAGCCCATGGAACCATTCCTCATACAACGATCCAAGGAGGTTGTGCTCCAGATCAAGTATCTGTAAATTGAACAAGTCAATAAGAGCCTCATCTTCAATGTAGTTGATTTTGTTGTTAGATAGAATTAGATGTTTCAGGGCTTTTGGACCTCTGAGATTATCATGGAAGATGGTGGATACGGAATTCTTACCAATATTCAGGTAACTCAACTGTGACATATTCTGGAACATTTCTCCTCGACCAAAAGACTTGATTCTGTTTCCAGACAGATCTAGTTCCTGCAGCTCAGTTAGTTGAGAAATGCTGTCAAGGACATTAAAAATGGAGTTCCCTTTAAGATTTAGCGCCTGCAGGTCTTTTGGCAGCGTTTCTGGAAAATTCTTCATACCCGCAAAGGAGCAATTAATGGTTTTTAGCTCTCTATGAAGGTGGCTGGACCGAATAACATCGCAGTAACATTTCTCCAAGCACGAAGAATTGTAGCTATATGTCTTGAATTCTTCTGTCGTCATGCCAGCCGTGCTAATTATACAGGTGTAGACGGTCGACGTCACCAGAAAGTACCTAAGTTGGGCCGCCATTGACATCTTTCTCTCCTTTTTCATGGTGGGAAGATAATAATGCAGTTATGATAACCATAGATGATGGAATTTTGTTGGGTGACTTCAGTAACCTTTAATCAAACTGCAGTGGAGAAAACAATGTGGGATTGACAACACCTCAACTGGAGGTTCGTTCTTCGAATGTAATAGAGATATTGTGCCATGAACTTCCTAAATCATTTCTGCAGTATCATTCGCCAGATGTGTTTTGACTCCTGAAAAAAGAATTATTATGATTATCATTATTATTATTGCAATTAAATTGTAGTGCAGTATTCTAGAGTAAAATGCTCGTGTGGTAAAAAAACTGAGAACAAATACCAAATTAGTAGATAACAAGTACTGATAAATCACCAGAAAGCTGAATAAATAGACATCAACAGTAATGTAAGAGAACTGTGGCAATGGTCCATGGGACTTTTCAGTGACATTAGTAGATATCTAAAAAAATATCAAATACAGATATGTATCGAGGTACCTATTTCAGTCACGTGAAGCTACCATCGCTTTAAAATAAAAGGTACACCTAAGAAAAGAACGCTGTTTGTTAACAGTAGGAAGAGTATTAGATTTATAGCAGACGTCTTTAGCTCTCTACAGACTGTCTTTTTTTAACTGATCAAAACATAAAAAAAAATGTTCATTGTAATTCAGCGTTCTGGATTGTAATGAACTGTTTATTTAGGAACTACGCAAATAATATTACCATTTTACATAAATTTAATTGATGTCCTTAAAATATCTCTTCTTCTGCAAGGTTGTTTCAATTTCGTTTATAACAGAAAATAAGCTGTGAATTGTTTATTTTTAAGGTTCATTTATTATTTGCGAAACAGTTTATAATTATATGTTGCGTAGTTATATTAAATAAACACTCATCAGTTTTAAGATAACATCAACGAAACTTACAAGGTATTCCAATCCTCACCCCTGGGGTCGAAAATACAAGGTATTCCAATTCTCACCCCTGGGGTCGAATATACAAGGTACTCCAATCCTCAACCCTGGGGTCTTATTAATTTTCGAATGAGGTGAAAACTGTCAGAACTGCTTTGCTGATCATCTGGAATGGGAGAAGTGCATGTGAGTAAATCATCACGAAAGTATAACCCATTAATAATGGCAAGATTAGGAGATCTAAACCTTAGGTGAATTATTGTAGGAAATAGCTTATCTATGGCTTCCATGTCTAGATTTATTGTAACGCAGCTCTGTAGAATAAATTAACTTGTCAGTCACAATTTAAGGAGATAGGACTTCAAAGAAATTAATATGGCAAATAATGTATTTTCCGGCGTCGATGACCATAGTTTTTGCTTGGCCAGTTTGTAAGAAATTACTTTTTTGGCATTTGGCCATAGCGTTTTTGTATGCATTTAGAACCACCCAACAAGATGAGCAGACTTATCATATTGTTAGTATATATATTCCCACGGAAATAGGTAGAAAAAGAAACATTCAAACGGTACAATTATCATTGTGACGTAAATCAAGTTCATTTCTTTTTATGTCTTTTGTACATCTCGGTTTATTATTTATAAGGTAAAAGGACTTTATATATCTGTACAATATTTTGGCAGCCATTAACAACACTGGAATGAATTAATAATCTACAAAATGTTTGATACGGATTCCATTTAGCGTGGCAGCAAGTACAGGGAAATGAAATGACAGACAAGGGAATTAAATCTGTTTTCTTGTAGAAAAAAAATTTTGACAGGTGCCATGAAGGTATTAGTCATCTAATTCTAGCTGGTGACACACAAAGGTATTAGCTGACTGTCATTATAACTGATGACTAGAAAGGTTGATTATAATTGATGAATAGGAGGGTTGATTATAATTGATGAATAGGAGTGTTGATTATAATTGATGAATAGAAGGGTTATAATTAACTGATGACTAACCAAGGTTACAGGTAACTGAGATTATGACAGTTTATCTGACCGCTGACTACTTAAACAAGTAAAAAATGCGCCTGAGTTTCTTCGGCGCAATGGAGTTTTTTTTACAGCCGCTACAGCGTATAATCAAGGCCACCGAAAATAGATCTGTCTTTCGGTGGTCTCGGTATAATGCTGTATGAGCCGCGGCCCATGAATCTTTAACCACGACCCGTTGGTGGCCTATCCTATATCGTTTCCAGAATCAAGATTATGGCTAACTTTAACCTTAAATAAATAAATAACTACTGAGGCTAGAGGGCTGCAGTTTGGTATGTATGATGATGTGCGGGTGGATGATCAACATACCAATTTGCAGCCCTCTAGCCCCAGTCGTTTTTAAGATCTGAGGGCGGACAGAAAAAAGTGCGGATGGACAGATAAAGCCGGCACACTGGTTTTCTTTTACAGAAAATTAAAAATAAAATAACAGCAAGCCTAACTGTTGACTGACACGGTATTAAATGATTGCAAATAAAGACCATACCACTAGCTGATAAAAATCTAAAAAAAAAAAAAAACGGTGACCCTGACTCTTGATTGGTAAAAAAAAAAATCAAATAACAGTAATCTTGCCAGTTGATTGGCAAAGGTATTGAGTGACTGTAATCCTGACTGACTGTTGACTGGTGACACGAGGACACCAAATAACCTCCATTCCATTGCCGTGAGTGAATGCCGGAAAATAGTGCGGCATTGGCGTCCCATTCAGTCGAGGACGGATTAAAGTGTTAACGCCAGAGGGACAGCCAGTGACAGGGCGGAGCCATTGTGACTGAAAGGCTTCCTGTCCCGGCAGGACCTGATTACGGTTGATACCCTTATTGATCCAGAGGCAGGTGATAGTCTATTTTCCACTATATCGGACTGATGAATTGGCTCCCTTCCAAAGGCATCCCTGGGCCTTAGATAATAGAATTCATTACTTTAGTTGGAGCAGGTTAGGGGAGGAGGTACTCAACTATTGTCTACCATATCTGATTGATGAAGTGACGGCCCTTTCAGAGATATCCCGGGGTCTAAGAAGAAAGAATTTAGGGAAAGGGTGAGAAGAAACGAATGAGGAAGAAATTAAAAAGGAAGAAAGTCACAACGCTGATTGGATTTATTCCTTGGCAAGAGGTTGCTTGAGGAAAGAGTGGGGTGGTGTTTAAACAAAATAACATCTTTTTAAGGAAAGGACAACGATGGGAAGGAGGGGACTCCTTGAAGCTACACCTGTAAACATTTGTATGTATGTATGCTTGTATATCTGTATGTGTACATGATTGAAATACTTTCACACCTCTGTACGTTCTGCTTGCTTCTTAAGAACAACGTCATGATTCAAAACATATGTCTCGAAGTGTGCAAATTTCCAAAAACCCCTGTGGCTCTCAACATTTTTTTTTTATAATTTGTCAGCCTAACGAACAAGGGAGCCCAATTACTTCCACGGTACCAATCAGGAAAGCTAACTCGTAGCATAATTCTTAGAATATAAACGTGGAAGTACAGTATCGACTTCAGCAGAACAGAATTAAAGGGAAACAGCTACAGAAAATGACAGTTTGTTGGGCAATATCGTGTTTTTATTATTATTATTATTATTATTATTATTATTATTATTATTATTATTATTACTGGTTCATGTGAAAAGAGTTTTATGAAAGGTCTCTAACTAACTGTGGAAACTTCTACGGTAGAGGATTCTAAAACTAAAAAAAAAAAAAAAAATAGAAAGCAGAAAAACCAATAATTCGATAATTAGTGTAAGTGCCTAGACTTGATATATTTTGCTTCCCTTAGGGGGTTAGTGCCGTCAGTGGACCTTTCGCAGTGCACTGTAGGCATTACTTAAGGTTCTTTGCAGGTCCCCTCTGCCCTTATCTGCAATCCTTTTCATTTCTTTTACTGGACTTCCGCTCATATTCTCTTTCTTCCATCTTACTTTCCACCCTCTCCTGACAAATGTTTCATAGTGCAACTGCGAGGTTTTCCTCCTGTTACACCTTTAGAACCTTTTTACTCTCAATTTCCCTTTCAGCGCTGAATGGCCTCACAGGTCCCAGCGCTTGGCCTTTGGCCTAAATTTTATATTCCATTTCATTCCATTCCTTAGGGCTTCATGCAACCTCTAAGGGTATTTTGATTAGGCCAGTGTCCCATGAAAGCTTTTAAACATGATAATGTTCCCTTAATCATAGTTATCAGACATTTTTAAAGGTCCTTTAGGAGCGTCGGTATAGAAAGCTACTACCCTTTCAGATATGCTAAAATTATTCATCTGAAAAAGCTAACAGACTCAAATGTATTGCTACGGACACAACAAACGAAATGGTAGTCAGAAAAAATGTACTACCTCGGGTGAGACTACCAAAACCTGAGCTGACCCACAAACTTGATGCAAATACCAAAATCACGAGACGATACTACAATAACCTAAAGAACGATAACGATATCAGCCCCAATAACCTTTACTCACCGATATGCACTGGAAAGTCTAAGCTCTTGGTGATAATAATAATAATAATAATAATAATAATAATAATAATAATAGTAACGATACTATCACTGTCGTTAAACGCCAATTAGAAATTCTGCGGACGGATGCTGATAACCGGAAGTAATCCAAAATGCAATTACCCCATTTATAGCGAAGGACAAAGGCTTCCAACTATGTCGGGCCTGATATCGGTTTTAGATTAATAACGGGAGATTTCACTGCAAAACGATTATGGATTGATTATTAGCGTGTCCAGCGTTGCATGCCCTTGCGACGAAGACTCTGGGAAATGCAGTATCGGTATCAGAGACGCAGCTCATTTTCTATTTCGTTTGGGAATTACCTGCGCTATTATCTACCTTTGTCTTCGCCTGAGTTGCGATTCTGAATGCTTTGCGCTGATTTATTACGTCGTTACTTGTTAGTACCTTTTATTATTAATTCATGTCAGTGTTGTTGATGGTTGTCGTGATATTACGTAGATATATGATATGTATTCTGATTAGGACAAAGGCCAGCGTCCCTTGAAAGCATCTGAATATAACGATCCCATAGTCTTAGTTATCAGTGAAGAAAGCTAAACAAACATGCCATGAAATATGCTCAAATTACTTATCTGAAAAGGCTGTCAGACTAAAATGTATTGTTAGTGACACAAAAAACGAAATGGCATTAAAAAAGATATTGCATCCTCAGGTGACAATACCAAAACCTGGTCTGACACACAAACTTCATGCAAATTCCAGAACCACGAGACGATACCACATTGGTAGAGCCAAACGCATCAAAGACGCAAGGAGAGAGAAATTTTATTTAATGTCGCAAATCACTACAGTGATAATTATATCGTTCGAATACCTCTTTTTATGCCTTCATCGTCATCATCATCTTCAGAAGCGTAACTGATTTCCTTCTTATTTCATCATTATTCGCGTAGTCTGTGCATCCTCGAGTATATTTTCAGTTATAGCAATGACCGGTTTCTGTTCTTCATGCTGATTGGTTTCTTAATGACTTATCATTATCTGTGCACTTATTCATACATTTAATGTTGTTTCACCTTAAATCTCATTACTGGCTGATTGCTCGATTTTTATTTACGTCCATTTATGTTTATTTACGTTTCATTCATTCGTTTCTGAATAATTGCATAAATCTTTACAAAATGCTAACAGTCCATTCACCAAAGAAATAATTAAATAGTTATGAATAAGGTTTTAAATGAAATGGAAGGAGGAGACGTTAAAGTTAATAAGAAAAATCTGAATAGACAATGGTAAAAAAGGATGCTGTTATTATTATTATTATTATTATTATTATTATTATTATTATTATTATTATTATTATTATTATTATTATTATTAGTCGTCAAAAGGCGAATACATTAGAGAGCAAGGCAAATTGGAAAGAAGTGAGCAAAAAAAAATAGAATGAAAGATCAGATGGAACAAGAATGAAATAAATACACGTGAAGTTGAAAAAAGCCCAAAAAAGCTCTATTTACACAACAAAACCATAGTTCCCATTAACAAACTTCTGTAATCCTGATCAGGATTACAGAAGTCTTTTAATCAAAACGTATGATTTAGTCGTGTAAATGTTTTTGCAGGACTTTGTTAATCGAAATATATAATTTTGTCGCATAAATATTGTTTTTACAGGAGTTTGTCAGTTGAAATTTATGGTTTTGTCGTGTAAATAGTGTCTTTGCAGAAGTTTCTTAATCGAAGTGTATGCATTTGTCGTGTAAATAGTGATTTTTAAAACCTTCTTTAACTTCACAGAACATTGTTAGGTGACAGTAAAAGACATTTATGAAAGCAGATTCACCAAATGGAGGATAACTCAAAAACATCAGAAGCTCTTCAGTAATGTTATCGATATCCGACGATATCAGGGCTCTGTGAGCAAGAGCCCGTGCTGGCATAAAACCAGCTTAATCATAAACAACATCAATAAACTCCAAAATAAATTTGGCCGCTTAGCTGTGTCTGGACATGATTGCATTACGTATATTTTGGGAAAACACGCGAGAACGGAGAAACGCTTCGAGGATGCGTCTTCTCCAGCCTTCTCTGTGTTCCCGAATCATTTGAAATCCATGAATACTTTCCGTATAGCGACAAAACTTGATTTTGGGGGTGGGGGGCGCTAATTCCCGTCTCACTCTTCACAAAGAAAAATGAGGTGTAACATGAATATCTTATGATGTAACCAAACTTAAGGCTTTACTTAGATCAGTCAGTTTCATGATCCTGGAAGTATCGTGTTGTTTTCTTCTGTTTGGAATTATCATCTTTATTGTCTTCTTCCTTAGCTTTTTTGGTTTATAGTTCTTCGTCGAACAGGTCGGTACACAATAAGCTGTAGGTCCCGTTGCTAGGTAACCAATTGGTTCTTAGCCACGTAAAATAAGTCTAATCCTTCGGGCCAGCCCTAGGAGAGCTGTTGATCAGCTCAGTAGTCTGGTTAAACTAAGGTATACTTAACCTTTTTTTTTTTTTTTTTGCTTATAAACCTACCCGAAATTGGAATTTACTGCACACACTCACACATATATATACCTGATTATTATCACTTTTGTACGTGATTCATTTATCACACATTACCGTTTCTAATTTTTCACCTGTGGTAATGTGTGATATATATACATATATAATTATAATTCATATATAAATATATATGATTATATTTATATGTATATGTTTATATATATATATATATATATATATATATATATATATATATATATATATAGTGTGTGTGTGTGTGTGTGCGTATGCGTGTGCGTAGGTGTGTGGGTGTGCATAATAAGAAATGTCCCGAGTCATAAAGACGAGGCGAGGCGTCTTCGTCTTATCTACGGGACTCCTTTGCCAACAATTCATTTTGTGGTTGACAGTTTTATGAAAAGCCATGCCATCTGGTGGTGACACACGCGGTATCACCACATCTTTAAGGCTGGAAGGACACCGGGCTACTGTCAGCTGTAATGCTACGGATTTAGCGTCGTTTTGCTTTTTATAAATGATATTTTCTGACAATTTCTGCTTGTTGAATTTAGCTATGAAATCACAAAATATCGGTTTAAGGTGAAAATTGGACTGATCAAAGTAAAATTGATTCGCGTAGTAATTCTAAACATTTCTTTCTACTGTATTATATTTCCTCAAAGCCTGATCATTTCTGTTTATGAATTTTCATTACGAAATCACAAATCTCGGTTTAAGGTGAAAATTGCACTGATTAAATTAAAATTGACTAGAGTATTAATGTTAAATATTTAATTCTACTATTCTTTGTCGCAGACAATTCTTTAGCAAGATGTCAACGGCTTTTTATTTATTTATTTGTCTATTTGATTATTCATTTATTTATTCATTTATTTATTCTTTTATTTCCATTTTGCTAGTCTATTTACGATAGGGAAGTTTATACAAATTTCCTAATAGCGTAATTTTGGACTCTGATCATTTGCAATTTTTGGAGGGTATGAGTTAAACCGTCCTCTCTCTCTCTCTCTCTCTCTCTCTCTCTCTCTCTCTCTCTCTCTCTCTCTCTCTCTCTCTCTCTCTCTCTCTCTCATCAGGCCAACTTTCCAATCTGTAGGTCGCCATCATCATCATCCTCATCAAAGCGGTCCATCATCGTTAACGATTAGTGACACCGTCAATAACGCCATAATGGCTGGGATTTTCAACTTCTTATGAGCGACCATAGTAAACTCACAGCAAAAGTTTTAAATCTCTCTTGTCTCTTTCCCTTTTTATGAACAGAGTAATTTTCACTTAATTCATCATTGGCAATATTTATCCCTGTATTCTTAACAGAAATCCGTCATCACTGGCAGTATTTATTCTTATATTCTTGACGGAAATCCGTCATCACTGGCAATATTTATTCGTATATTCTTGACAGAAATCCGTCATCATTGTCAATATTTATCCCTACATTCTTAACAGAAATCCGTCATCGTTGGCAATATTTATTTTTATGTTCTTAACAGAAATCCGTCATCATTGGTAGTATTTATTCTTATATTCTTAACAGAAATCCGCCATCATTGGCAATATTTATTCGTATATTCTTGACAGAAATCCGTCATCATTGGCTATATTTATCCCTACATTCTTAACAGAAATCCGTCATCGTTGGCAATATTTATTCTTATATTCTTGACAGAAATCCGTCATCATTGGCAATATTTATCCCTATATTCTTAACAGAAATCCGTCATCGTTGGCAATACTTATTCTTATGTTCCTAACAGAAATCCGTCATCATTGTCAATATTTATCCCTATGCTCTTAACAGAAATCCATCATCATTGGCAATATTTATCCCTATGCTCTTAACAGAAATCCGTCATCATTGTCAATATTTATCCCTATGCTCTTAACAGAAATCCATCATCATTGGCAATATTTATCCTTATATTCTTAACAGAATTACGTCATTAAATTCTGAAAAGTTCAATATGAAGCGATGTGAATTCAAGATAGATTAAAACTCCTATTAGATTTCCGTTTAACTCTCGCGGTGTAATCGTGACACATTTCCGAAATCAGTCTTAATCAGAGAACCTCCAGCGACGAGACTGTCAAAGGTACCTGTAATTAAAATTCTGAAAATCTGCTGAGGATGTTATTTAAAGTGAACACTTAAAAGCCGAGCCTGATTACAGAAGATCCTTCATGATTTATTCAATTACCCCTCTATTTATTTGTATATTGATATACATATTTGCTTATCTAATGAAGCAGAGGGCTCAAGAGTTATCAATTAACGATAACAGCTCGTCAATTACACTTCAGGCTTCGTCAGTTGCGATAACGTCGAGTATTTACTAACTGCTGCTGAATTCGAAAAGAAAATAGGTTAAATCTGACGGTTCTTTCCATAAAGCTCCAAATTCTCCACAGCCTTCTCTCTCATTCTTCTCTCACCAGCGAGAGAACCCGCATTCGATTCTCGAAAATGAGGGCAGAATGCCTCGATCTGCTCAATTATATATAATATATATCTAGTATTTAGTAGATTGTGGTGGGTCGCAACCAATGTGGAAAAGGACTTATCCCAAAACACCCCCGTATGGGAAATAGTGCCGTCAGTTCACCTCACGCGATTTACTGTAAACATTACTTAATGTTCTTTGCAGCGTTCCTTCTGCCCCTAGCTAGCTACAACCCCTTCCGTTCCTTTTAGTGTACCTCCGTTCATATTCTCTTCCTTCCATCTTACTTTCCACCCTCTCCTAACAATTGTTTCCTAGTGCAACTGGGAGGTTTTCCTCCTGTTACACCTTTAAAACATTTTTACTCTGTTTCCCTTTCAGCGGTAAATGCTCCCAGCGCTTGTCCTTTGGCGTAAATTTTATATTCAATTCTTATCCCTAAACACTTTCTTTGAGTAACACTTTCTGGGGCCATCCTTTCTTAAGGAAAAGAAGATGTATTGGTGAAATATGTGACTGGCTTTGGACTCTGGACTGTGTCATAAGGTAGACAGCTGCCAGTAAGGGTTTTTGACCAAGTAGGGGAGGGGAACACTATTTAAAAGTCTGACGAACCTCTATCTGCCTGGGTAACAACTGAGAAAAGAATGAAACTGAGTCTTTCAATCCTAAATATTTCACGATCAAATACAAACAATAATAAATGCTTGATTGCGTACCTCGTAAAGTAAACAAAACTACGTGTTGTGAAGTTTGTTAGTGAAACGAACGTGAAAGGGCACGGTGTACATGAATGACAAGGGCAAAGAGGGGTAACTCTAACTGTGTCAGGAAGACTGTAGGGCAGTGTCAAAGAATACAAGTTTGAGTTGTAGAGATGTGCAAATGAAGTTGTGCTAGTTAGGTGTTAAATAGTCCAGTCATTATAAAGAGTCAGAAAGATAGAAGAAGTTTCCGAGTTTCGTTTCTGTGCTCTGAAGAGTATGTGTGGTTGTGCTAGAAAGTCTGAACGCAAAGGTAGGTGACAGAAGAAAAAATCAGCGTAGTTGCTACGCTTGGAGTGGCTATAGTAATTTAAAAGTAAGAGAATATCATTGATAATTTACCTGTTTTGTGAAAAAGGGCTTAAATGCTGAAGACATTTAGCTTCAAAAGACGACCATTCGTATTTATACTTCAAAAAGCATAAAGAGTTGTTAGAGCAGTAGTTGCACAGGTAACTAGAACTATAAGCAAAGTAAAAAGGCTAAAGTTGAGGACAGTTTTAACTGGAAAATAAAAATTCAGAACGCAGCTAAGGGTGAAATCTCAAGACAAATAATTCTGATAAAGAACTAAACTGTGAATATGGGGGAGAAGCATTTCCCTTACCCAACCCCCTTCCCGCCCATAGCGCCCTCAAGTCGAGGATAAATCCTGTGACAAGAGCCCAGGAATTTTTGACCATCTATCCTCCTTTCCTCGGCTTCTATTTCCTTGGTCTTGTCTTGACAGATCCCTTGGTGTCCTACAAAGGAAGCCAATTACCCCAAGCGGCATAGTGGAAAATAGACCATTACCTCTGTCCAAATCAATACTTTGATCCAGCAGTGAGAACGCAAGCTTCTGCCATTCGATTCGTTCGGGTAAAGACGGCCAGCCTTTAAGCAACGCCCATATTCCCCGCGACGAAATCAAAGGAAAATCATTTAAATAGAATTACTTGGAGGAAACTTAATTCCCTGGGAATTTTAAAAGGACTTTTACGAAGATCCTTTCGTAGAAAATACTTTCGAGGAAAATTGTATATAAAAAATGCTTCCAGGTGTATCCTTGTGGAAAAAAATTACGAGGAAAATAATTTTTATTAAAGCTACTTCCATGAGAATCCTTTTAAGAAAAATAACATCCAAAGAATGGAGGAATATTATTTCGAGGAGAATTACTTCCAGGAGAAGCGTTACAAATGAAACCCACCCTGAAGGAAAACATTTCCAAGAAAATATTTATAAAACCTACGTCTTCCTGAAGGAAATTAACACGGTAAACATCTCCCACACCCGCCTTTCTGGTAACAGTTTCCCTGAGGTGGAAACTCCATCCTTTATGCTCCGAAATTACAGTCAATTAATTTTCCAGTACGTTACATATCTTTGTGAATATATAAGAGCAATTGTGAATATATGTACATAACTATTTGTACGTAAATTTATTTATTTATTTTTTTGTATCTGCTGAGTCTGAACTCCTATAGTAATATTCAGTTCTGAAAACAAATCAGATGATTCACAAGAACTACCTAAGATATTTTTAAGTTCTTACATCTAAGAATGTAATTTTTCATTCTTTATACAAGATTGAGAGGATTAATCAATAGAATGTTTATCTCACATACAATCACTTAATGGAGAAACATAGATGATATTATGTCAATGCACTCTTTAAAATTCATAAATGGATCTATCCACTTGGTCACAGAGAACAGATGTAACCTATATATCTTTCTAATATATATATGCGTGTGTGTGTATATATATACTGTATATGTATGTATGTATGTATATATATATATATATATATATATATATATATATATATATATATATATATATATATATATATCAAAATTATCATCATAAACGGTTTTACTTGAACTTTCCCTTTATGGGTTAAACACGAAATGAGAGATCTCCATTCTTTTCTGCCTTATGCCCTTTTCGCCTGAACTTCCACCAAGTTTGCACTTCATCTGTCCCCTCTCTCACATGATCTGAAGGTCTTTCCTACAGGGCTTTGTCCTGCAACTTCTACATCTACTGCTTCTCTGGCCAAGTGCTCCTCATCCTTCTGATCACAAGTCTCAACCACCTCAGTCTTTGAGATGTTTTCTCCAGCCTCTAGGTACCACATCTCTCAACCAATCCCTCATTTTACTGTGCTCTGATCATGGTCGCTGCTTTTCTAAATCACTTCCATTTGCCTTATCGGTGTCCAGCTTTCTTTTCCATACATGAGCACTGACCTCATGTTCCCATTGCAAATTTTTTCTCCATCTGCCAGTAGGAGATTTTTATTTACCTACAGTCTAGCTGTCAGTATCCATTTCATCTGTACTGCAGTTACTCAATTACCCTCGTGTGTGTGTGTGTGTGTGTGTGTGTGTGTGTGTGTGTGTGTGTGTGTGTGTGTGTGTGTGTGTGAGGCGTAAACCAAAGCAACAAGACAGACTGATACATCCGCGTTTTATCACCTGGGGAAAGCGGCTGCTCAGCAGCTGGTGGACGAGAAGAGGATACCTTTAGGTCGCGCAGATGCCACTGAAAAAGGCACGGTAATGTGATCGTGTTCGAGCATTAGCTTTGCTTATGTTAGAGCTGATTTGTGTAGATGCTCTGCAGGTCAGGTCACTGGGTATATGTTTTCGCGGCGTGTCTTTCATGTTGTGTGAGTGATGCTGAGAAACTAGGTTTCGTTAGTTATCTATATTTTGAGAAATAGCTGTTCATAGATTTAATGTATCTTCCGGTCTATTTACTTTTTTTATTACATTTGTAAATACGCAAACACACGCAGTTGTATGTATGATTTAAACATTCTCACTCGTGATTCTATGTATAAAACACCGCGGGGAAGAAGTAACTGCGGTTGTAAATCCTGACCGGTGTCGGCTTTATTACTAGGCCATCTTCACAGGGCTGATACAAAGTGGTCTGAATTCATAATACTATATGTATATGGTAGCAAGATATGTTTGTTACACACACACACACATATATACTGTATATATATATATATATATATATATATATATATATATATATATATATATATATATATATATATATATATATATATATATATTTAACAGGCGGAGGTTTCTCGAAACCCAAGAATACAATGAAGTTAGGGAAAGCACACCAACAGGTCAAGAAAGCCATATTTATTTAGTTGCAACATTGCAACTGACTTTCTTGACCTGTTGGTGTCCCTCCCCTGCTTTCATTTTTTATATGTATATATATATATATATATATATATATATATATATATATATATGTGTGTGTATATATGTGTATATATATATATATATATATATATATATATATATATATATATATATATATATATATATATATATATATATATATATATATATAGTTCCGAGGTCAGTCGGTTACTTTCTTGTCCTCAGCAGCGATTGTCACGAGATCAGTCCAGTGCAGGAGGTTCAGATTAAGGCCGTTCCATAGAAATTCATTGTGCTTCCGTTAATCTATACTGTGAATTATGTACTGGGGAAAAGTCATGGGCTTGCAACCTCATTCTGAAAGAATTCGTAAAAACTGAAAAGCTAACACTTTTCTGCTCTTTTATCCAACAGTTTTTAAGTCTTTCTCTCCTCCTCCTTCCCGAATTATATAGTCTTTTCACCAGCTCATCATCCTCTATTCTTTACTATGGCTGAACTATCCCAAAACACTTTGATCACTATTACGTATGCTAATAATTTTCCCACTTTTACTCATATCCACATTTCTTACCGTTTCAGCTCTTCTTATCCCGGAAATGCGAAGATATAAGCAATTTATCTCCACAGCTTCCACAATTTTGTCTTATTCAACATCCACACTTTACGTCCATAGAGGAACACTGTTTCGACAACACCTTCAAACATTACGTGTTTGGCTTCCGTAGGCGCTCTAAGTTTCCTCCTAGTGCTAAGAAATCCACAATGTCGTGAAAAACTGTCGTATAATAAGAATCTACAATTATATAAAGAAGTTTATAAAATATAAAAACATTCACAGTGTCGTGAAAAACAGTTGTATAACAAAAATTCACACTTATGTAAATAAGTTGTATTCTTTTATAAATAACAACTTATTTATATAATTGTCGATTTTTATTTTCCTCCCAATCTTATACATGCATCCTGTGACCTCTCTTTATTCACCAGTTCTGTGACTTACCTCATCTCGCATTCAACCATCCCAAATATTCATAAGAATCTACTGCCATAATAGCATTCACTCCTCCATCATCCTGGTTCGCATTTACCCTCATAACCTTTCTCTTGCTCATGTTTACCCTCAGCTTTCTCCTTTTGCAAACCCTCTCAGACTACTTCACTAGTCTCTCCAGTCTTTCTTCACTATCCTCTGTCTGTGAAGTATTGTTTGCAAGCATCAGCCATTCTGCACTCCAATCACAATCCATTTACTTGTACCACAGCTGAGCACCTGTTTTCACTATCCTTCCTTTGACGTTTAATATTACTCCATCCATACAGATATTAGATAGCCACAGAATCATCAAGCACAAGTGTTTTGGCCTCGTTTTCACACCAAACCAGTCACTTTCCCGCCTGTTCAATTCGACCATCAAAACTTGTCATCTCTCAGCAACTTACTCTCTTCAAAATTCCTCCACTATCCCTCGCTATCAGTTCCATCATAACCTTTCTCTAGGTCCATGTAAGCCACAGGTGGTGTCGTACCGAAATCTTACCATACACCTTCTCTTTTCAATTCAGAAAGGTAATGCTTCTGTAATTCTTTTGTTCTTTTAATCACTTTTACCCTTATACAGAGAAACAGTTTTTCCAGTCACCCATTTCTGTGGAACTTTTCCACCTCACGTGGCGCACTTTAGGCATTACTCAAGGGCCTTTGCAGCGTCCCTTCGACCCCTAGCTGCAACGTCTTTCATTCCTTTTACTGTACCTCCATTTATATTCTCATTCCTCCATCTGACTTTCCACCCTCTCTAACAGTTATTTCATAGTGCAACTGCGAGGATTTCCTCCTGTTACACCTTTCAAACTTTTTACTGTTATTTTCCGTTTCATCGCTGAATGACCTTGTAGGTCCCAGCGCTTGGCCTTTGGCCTAAATTCTGTATTGTATTGTATCATATTCTATATTCTATTCTGTTCTATTCATAGAACTTTTCCCTCATCTAGAGATTCCTTACACACCCTGGTTATCCACTTAATCAAACTGTCACCACTTGACAGCAGCTTCCCATCAACTCTTGGCGTCTTTCCATTTTCCCTTAATTACACCCCAACAATAATTTCCATAAGCATTCTCAAATTTACACTGACTCATCCTTCTCTTGTATCTTTCAGCTCTTCTCCTCTTCTTCTAGTTTCTTCATTCAGCAAATCCTCGATTTGCTCGCTCCACTGACCCAGGATATTGTGAGATCCATTTGCTCAACAACCTTGTTTCATATCATTTACCTCCTCTTGGAAGAACTTGCTTTCCTGGAAACCCTTGTACACCTCCTTTTCCCCTTTTTTTTATTGCATTTCTTCTTTTTCTCTCTCATCTTTACCACCTTATCCATCCTCGCTTACTCCTTCATTACAGTCCCGTCGTCTGTCTAGCAATTGTACCTAAAAATAGTAATCTCCTATTTTCTTTCACTAAACTTCCCATTTTCTCATTCCACCACTCTGTGTTTTTATTCCCTCTTACCCCCTTTCTAAAAGTGCTGACGTCATGACCCCATCCTGGAAATTTACTCACTCCTTACTTACTCTTTTTACTAAAGTCTTTAACCCTAGCCCATTTTTCATCTCCTTTGTCTTTATGTATTCATATCACTTTCACCTTATCAAACTCACTTGTCTTGATTAACCTTGAAGATACTTTACAACTTTGCCTCCCCAGCTTGTAGTTTCAGCTGTCTTAACTTTTGCATCAACTAAGCAAATGATCACATATAGCTTCTTCTGGTCATTGTATCCATCAGCTTGCTTTTCTATCTACTCTAAACTAACTCAGTCTGACAAAATCGTTTTCTCTACATTTTCTCTTTACTAAGTTGTGTATGCTATTTTTGGGAACCACAGATTTCTAACAATGAAACCTCATTCCATTCACATCTCTACATCCACCTTTTCACTACGCCTGTGATAGCTCTAGTCTTTAGCTGCCCCGTACACAATAACTTTTTTTTCATACCTTTCCTGCAGACATTGACTTTTCACCTTTTTCTCACTCAGGGCCAAAGTGTCCACCTTCCTCTGTTTAAACCAGCGGTCCTTAACCTTTTTATTACCACGCCCCCTCTAGGAGTTGGTCCTTCCCTCCACGCCCCCCTTGCATCTGTGAGTAAAAACCGTATCCAGATTTAAAGGAAAATGAAAAACAAGAGAGAAAGAGAAGGGATTTCGAGGGACAGGGAGGGAGATAAATAACTACGAAACTTGGTGAGCTCAACGAGTCTAACTAGAGTAGCAGACAATGGGAAACTAACGTTTGAGGCGATAAATTTATATTTTTTCATAAACTTCTGAATATTAGTTCCTCACTCTTGTTAAGAGAATAACGAATATAATTAGAGAATTTTTTATTGTTCCCTAGGGCTCGCTGCTTCCTGAAATTGCTGACGCCCCATTAATTCTTTGGTGTGATATATATATATATATATATATATATATATATATATATATATATATATATATATATATACACACACACACACACACACATACACACACAATATGTATGTATATATATAATTATATGTGCATTATGTATATATTTATATATCTATATATACATATATATATATATATATATATATATATATATATATATATATATATATACACACACACACACACACACACACACACATGCATGCCTTTGTCTTCCTCCGTGGGAAAATGTCGAACGATATTCGCGCATCACAATTCATCAAGTTCAGCAAACCCGGAAGAAGTTACGAGGTCCCAGACTTTGCTGTTGTTTAGATTCACGAGGTCCTGAGTTGACAACTACTAATAGGCCGCAACTTTTTGGAAGGCGAGACGTGTCCAAAATTAGGTGGTCTTTCGTCATAGTCAAGAGTTTTTGGATAGTGAAAACTTGTTCATTTGTTACTGCTCATCGAGAAAGATGGGGGTGGGAATGCAAGTCAAATATCTTTGGTTGCTATAGGGAGACAGACTTAGAAGCAAAGAAGAAATACATAACATAATGGTGTGAAAAAGCAGAGTATATAATGAAGAGACGAACAGAGATTCAGACAGGTAATAACGAGAGAGAGGGAAAGCGAGAGAGAAATTTGTGATTTCATCAGAGAGAGAGAGAGAGAGAGAGAGAGAGAGAGAGAGAGAGAGAGAGTAGGATATGTGAGTCTCTTCGACTGAAAATTAAATAAAACTGGGAATGGATGAAGAAACTCCAGCTGTTGAATTAGAGAGAGAGAGAGAGAGAGAGAGAGAGAGAGAGAGAGGTGGGATATATGACTCTCTTCTACTGAATATTAAATAAAACTGGGGATGGGTGAAGAAACTCAAACTATTTAATAAAAGAGAGAGAGGGAGAGAGAGAAGTAGGATATGTGAGTCTCTTCGACTGAAAATTAAATAAAACTGGGAATGGATGAAGGAACTCCAACTAGTAAATTAGAGAGAGAGAGAGACAGGTGGGATATATGAGTCTCCTGTACTGAAGATTAAATAAAACTTGCAGTGGATGAAGAAACTCCAGCTATTTAATAAGAGAGAGATTCCAACAAGCCACAGTAGTAATTAGATTCGTGATAAATAGATCTTGGTAATGAACTTTTTATCAACTTCCTTTCATATTATACCCAAAACAACATTTATCAAAACGCTCGTTAAGTATGTTCTGCCATCTTGAATAATACTGTGAAATTATTTTATTTCATAGATTTTTTTTAGAGACAGTAATGGAAACTTAATACGTTTATAAAGACTTACTTTTACTCTTGTTGCGTTGTAATAGTAAAGGATTGAGCAGTGGAGCAATTATTTATTTACCCAATTTTGTCAGTGGTATATATAACAGGTAAATTTGATTCAACACTTCTTACTTAATATTCAGGAATACTTCATTTTCACGCTGAATTTCCTTCTAAAAACTCTCTTATGTCAAACGCACGTGCTATAAAGATTTCCTTTTCATTATTATTAAATAAATTAGTATCAAAATTGCCTGATTATCCAGTGAAAATAAGATTTCTTAATATAATTTTTTTCAGATAATTGCTGCAGGTCTTTTCTTTGATCACTTAGTGTTTTTAATGATCGGTTTAAAGTAGTTAGTTATCAAAGTGAATTAAGTTATTAACACTTTAATGCTGTCAGTGATCCCCTTTTTTTAGTTTTCTGTAGAAGAAAACTATTGTGCCAGCTTTGTCTGTCCGTTCGCACTTTTTCTGTCCGCCCTCAGATCTTAAAAACCACTGAACCCAGAGGGCTGCAAATTGGTATGTTGATCATCCACCCTCGAATCATCAAACTTACCAAATTGCAGCCCTCTATCCTCAGTAGTTTTTATTTGATTTAAGGTTAAATTTAACCATAATTGTGCATCTGGCAACAATATAGGACATGCCACCACGGGGCCGTGTTTAAAGCTTGATGGTCCGCGGCTCATACAGCATTATACCGAGACCACCGAATGATAGATATATTTTCGGTGGCCTTGATTATACGCTGTAGCGGCGGTGCAGAAAATTGGATTGCGCCGAAGAAACTTCGGCGCATTTTTTACTTGTTAGTTTGTAGTGGTCGCTTTCCTGTATTCCGAGATTTCTTTGTTACTCCTAGTGATCACTTTACCGTTTTAAGGGATCGTTTTCTGTCATTAGTGATTTCTTAAAGTGTTCTGAACTTATCAACTTAGCGTTCTCGTAAATATTCCGAAATATCACGTTATTGTTCTAAAGTTTTCACTCGTCGCTTTATTGCTCCAAATGAAACTCCATTGTTCTTGGTGTTCACTTGAGTCGTCGTCACTGATCACTTTAGAATTTTGTGTTATCAGTGATCTCTCTGTGCCATTCCCAGTAATCGTTGTAATGTTATCAGTAATCACGTCAGTTTCTCTTTGACCATTAGCTTCAGGGGTTCTTCGCAGTTATTGTTTTCCAGGTTTGTTAGTTCATTACTGATCTCTTGAAGTGTTTCCGATGATCACCTTAGAAATCTCAAGTGTTCCTAATGACCACTTTAGAATTTCCATTGATCACAATATTGTTCTCAGTAATCACTATAGAGTTTCCAGTGATCACTGGGTTCTCAGTGATCATATTTAGAGTTTCCAGTGATCACTGTGTTCTCAGTGATCACATTATTGTTCTCAGTAATCGTTTTAGAGTTTCCAATGACCACTGTGTTTTCAGTGATCACATTTGAGTGATCAATTTTGAGTTTCCAATGATCACTGTGTTCTCAGTGATCACATTATTGTTCTCAGTAAACACTTTAGAGTTTCCAATGATCGCTATGTTCTCAGTGATCATACTTAGAGTTTCCAGTGATCACTGTGTTCTCAGTGATCATATTTAGAGTTTCCAGTGATCACTGTGTTCTCAGTGATCACACTATTGTTCCCAGTAATCACTGTAGAGTTTCCAGTGATCACTGTGTTCTCAGTGATCATAATTTGATTGTCCAGTGATCACTGTGTTCTCAGTGATCATAATTTGATTGTCCAGTGATCACTGTATTCTCAGTGATCATAATTTGATTGTCCAGTGATCACTGTGTTCTCAGTGATCATAATTTGATTGTCCAGTGATCACTGTGTTCTCAGCGATCACATTATTGTTCTCAGTAATCACTACATAGTTTCCAGTGATCCCTGTGCTCTCAGTGATCATATTTAGAGTTTCCATTGATCACTGTGTTCTCAGTGATTATATTTAGAGTTTCCAGTGACCACTGTGTTTTCAGTGATCACAATATTGTTCTCAGTAAACGCTATAGAGTTTCCAGTGATCACTGTGTTCTCAGTGATCACATTATTGTTCTCAGTAAACACTTTAGAGTTTCCAATGATCGCTATGCTCTCAGTGATCATGTTTAGAGTTTCCAGTGATCACTGTGTTCTCAGTGATCATATTTAGAGTTTCCAGTGATCACTATGTTCTCAGTGATCACACTATTGTTCCCAGTAATCACTATAGAGTTTCCAGTGATCACTGTGTTCTCAGTGATCATAATTTGATTGTCCAGTGATCACTGTGTTCTCAGCGATCACATTATTGTTCTCAGTAATCACTACATAGTTTCCAGTGATCACTGTGCTCTCAGTGATCATGTTTAGAGTTTCCATTGATCACTGTGTTCTCAGTGATTATATTTAGAGTTTCCAGTGATCACTGTGTTTTCAGTGATCACAATATTGTTCTCAGTAAACGCTATAGAGTTTCCAGTGATCACTGTGTTCTCAGTGATCACATTATTGTTCTCAGTAAGCACTTTAGAGTTTCCAATTATCACTGTGTTCTCAGTGATCATATTTAGAATTTCCAGTGATCACTGTGTTTTCAGTGATCACATGATTGTTCTCAGTAATCACTATAGAGTTTCCAGTGATCACATTATTGTTCTCAGTAAACACTTTAGAGTTTCCAATTATCACTGTGTTCTCAGTGATCATATTCAGAGTGCCCAGTGATCATTGCGTTCTCAGTGATCATATTTAGAGTTTCCAGCGATCACTGTGTTCTCAGTGATCACACTGTTTTTCTCAGTAAACACTTTGGAGTTTCCAATGATCACTGTGTTCTCAGTGAAGTGATCACATCATTGTTCCCAGTAATCACTGTGGAGTTCCTAGTGATCACTATTGTTCCTCGTGATCGCTTGATTGTCCTTAATAATCAGGTATATTTTTTTATGAATATAAATGATCTCTATAAAGTTCTTTTTGATCAGTATTGTGCTCTCAGAGCTCATTTGAGAGCTCTCGTTCTCTTCAAAGTGAAGACTTGGTTGAAAAGGTGGTTCGGAATAACATATTTTCTATAATGACAGGTAATCAATAATTCTGAAAAATAATTTTTTTTCATTAGAGATATTAATCACAACATCTGTTTGCCTGTCCCTCGTAGTATTATTTGCATTGGATTCCGATATTTTTATCTAATTATTTATTAAATTTTAATATATTTTTTTTTTCTTGTTTAATAAGTGATCTCTTCTTTCTGTATTTCCCAGTACCTTCTGTTTCTTCTTTCTAATGAACACTATATTCTTTGGAAGCTTGAATTTTAAGTAATGGCCCCTGTGGACTTGTTCCATATGAATGGGGTTCATGTTCTGAATAATAATAATAATAATAATAATAATAATAATAATAATAATAATAATAATAATAATAATAATAATAATAATAATGACATTACGAAAGTGAACCACTTTGGGACGTATTTTTGTTTCTCTTACGAAAACCTAATCGTGCACAACATCAAACCATAATAGTAATCAGAAAAGATTTGTTTATTCGTCCGCTGTGTCATGTGGTCGCAGTCTGATTGTAAAATCATTCATCGATGCTTCGAGCGTTTTATGAATTTTAGTTTTTTGTAAAAGAAAACTATTGTGCCGGCTCGTATATATATACATATTTTTTTTCTTCTGCCTCAGTTTCCAATCCTCCACTCTGTGAGTTGTCATTTTGTGATGAATGTTGAATTAAATGAAGTGACGCTAGGGTAACAAATGCAATGTGATTCATAAGTAAATTACTTTATCTGCGGAGAGAAAGAGTGGACATGGGTTTTAGTCCATATTGTTATTTATCTTTCCTTAATTACTCCCCTACCACTACTTTCTTGAAACATCGCAATACATCCTTTCGTATTGTCTGCTGATGCTTTTTCAGTGTTATTTTATTTTCCTTCATCTTTTTCAGTCTTTTCCTAATCTGAGCATTGCAATTAGTTAGTCAACTAGCCAACGCCGTAAGTATCACAATCTAATTAATATTAAGCATTTTCCTTTTTCAGTTTAAAATTCTCATCTTGAAAGGTTTTCTGGCTTCCCCGCTTTAATATTTCGCTTTTCCCGCTAAGGAATTCTGCTTCTCTCCTAACCCATTTTATATCTACGATATCTCACGTCTATTTCCGTAATGATAACATTCCAAAATGCTTTACAGTCCGGAGGAATGACACTCGAAGAAAATCTTCCCTCTGGCCGAGAGCCAAGTCGTAAGGTCTCTCCTTCTGTGTGTGTGTGTGTGCGTGCCTCTTTCTCTCTCTCCCCCACAGGGATGGATGCACCGAAGGGCGTGGCTTAGGTTCCGATTGGGCGTGCCGTCTGCAGACAGAAGAGAGTGCGGGTCTTGGAGAGTTGAGACGCAATGCTTTCGTTTTATTCATGCGTTTGTTTATGCATTGCTCAGTTCTTAGTTTATGTCTACTGTTTTATTGATTTTTTTTATGACTTATTGAACATAATTAAATACGCAAACAGGCACATACACACATATATGTATATACATATATACATATATGTGTATACGTATATATGTACATATGTCTATACATTTATATGCATAACTAATATGTATATATATATATATATATATATATATATATATATATATATATATATATATATATATATATATATATATATATATATATATATATATATATATATATACACATATATACATATATATACTATATACTTACAAATGTGTGTATATATATACTCTATAAATATAAATGTGTGTATATATATATATATATATATATATATATATATATATATATATATATATATATATATATATATATGAGAACAAAAGGTCTGTGGAACGAACAACCTTAAGCCCCTTAAGTCCAGGCCTGAGGAGGCAAGAAAAAGAAAGGAAACTAAAAATGGTGAGTTTGAACCCAGGAGGATGCGATAGACGTTTCTGCCTCTTGTAGGTAGAAAAATTATACGAGTCAATAAAAACAAAAGCAGGAATAGAATTCCAAAGCTTGGCAGTAAAAAAAAAATATAATGGCTACTGAACTGTGTAAATCCTAAGAGGATACCGGTTTCTACTGAGTTGATATG
The DNA here is from genome assembly GCF_040412425.1 of Macrobrachium rosenbergii. NCBI lineage: Eukaryota > Metazoa > Arthropoda > Malacostraca > Decapoda > Palaemonidae > Macrobrachium > Macrobrachium rosenbergii. The sequence continues at coordinate 22,339,023 of NC_089741.1, read as the reverse complement.
TGAGGGGGAAGTTTTGCGGGTTCCACAGGGCCGCCTGATTGGAGGAATTCTCCATTTGACCTCAATAGAACAGTGGCAAAAATAACACTTGGACAGAGAGAGAGAGAGAGAGAGAGAGAAAGGATAGTGAAGTGAGTGAGAGTAATATTGCTGATCAGACGAATCACACTGGATTCAGTCCTCTCGAGGAGGGAGAAGATAAAGAGAGAAGTATTAAAAGTATAGGACCAACAATCTAAACATGGACTATTAAGACCAGCATAAAGTTTTAACAACAGATATGAAGACGTGGATTTATGACAATAAATCTGTAAACACAATTTTATAGATTTTAAATCTGGATTACGTGATCTCTCCAAGACAAGTCTAAAGCAACGTGGACATACAACCACTAATTACACACACACACACACACACACACACACACACACACATATATATATATATATATATATATATATATATATATATATATATATATGTATATATATATATATATATATATATATATATATATATATATATATATATATATATATATATACTTTGTACAAATTAGGTGTCAAAAAATAACATGTATTTGCAAGGCTGTTATTGTAGGTGTTTGGCTGTTAAGAACGAGTTATAAGTCTCTTGTATATAAATGCGTAATTAAATGTTTTCGGTCAAAAAATTATAGATGAAATCAATGCAGCGTGAAAAAGATATATTACCAGCGGTCATAATCCTCCGTTTTACTAATTGGAACACGAAGCCTCTGCTTCGTAGCTCAGCCAATAACAAGAGTTTTAATTAAAAACTGTCGTATTGATAATAAATGAAAATTACCCTTCACTTGCCTTTCTTTGTATACAGCTGATTGGTGGTTGACTGCCCAGATATTCTTTTCTAGTTAACTAAAGAGTAAAAATGATTCGAAGGTTGTTCTTTGGGTGTTAATTTACTGACTGGGGTTGATTGAGAATTCGCCGTGTTTTGCTTCCAAAGTTAATTCGGGATCTTTCTTTGCACGGAAATATTAATCCGCAAAATTTAGTGTTCATGGATATGTTCATTCACGATTATTCAATCCTGTGCAAAATTTAATGTAAATTCATAACCTTTCGTCCCCATGCAAATTGTAATTCATAACATGCTGAGCTCATAATCTTTATTTCCAAAGCCAAAATTAATCCACAACCTTGTGTCCCTTTAGCAATGATAATTCATAACGTGTATTTCCAAGCAGAAGTTGATTCAATGACTTTCCTTCTCTTGCAAGAGAATTGTCATATCTGTTAATTCCTATGCAAGAGTCCATTCATAACCTTTATTACACCTTGATAATTTGATTAACGTCCTTTTATACCTATTCAAATCTAATTCACAACCTCTCACACCTAATCAGAATTAAACTTACAACCTTTTACACTTATTCCAAATAAAATTCACAACCTTTTACACTTATCCCAATTTTAATTTACAACCTTTCACATATATTCCAAATTTAATTTGCAACCTTTCACACTTACTTAAAATTTAATTTACGACCTTTAAAAATTATTTAAAATTAATTTACAACCTTTCACATTTAGTCCAAGTATAGTTTAGAACCTTCCACACTTATTGCATAACGTAGAACCTTTCACATTTATTCCAAATTTAATTTAGAACCTTATATGCATATTCCAAAAAGATAGAACCTCTCACACGTATTCCAAATTTAGTTTACAACTTCTCACACTCATTCCAAATTCAATTTACAGCCTTTCACACTTATTCCAAATTTAATTTTCAACCTTTCACACTAATTCCAAATTTAATATGCAACCTTTCAAACTTATTCCAAATTTAATTTGGAAACTTTCACACTTATTCAAAATTTAATTTACAACCTTTCACACTCATTCAAAATTTAATTTACAACCTTTCACACTCATTCCAAATTTAATTTACAACCTTTCAAACTCATTCCGAATTTAATTTGCAAGCTGTTAAACTTATTCCAAATTAAATTTACAACCTTTCACACCTATTCAGGATTTAATTTACAGCCTTTCACACTTATTCTAAATTTAATTTAGAACCTTTCACACCTTTTCCAAATTTAATTTTAGAGCTTCTCTTAGTTATTCCAAATTTAATTTACAATCTTTCGCACTTATTCCAAATTTAATTTATAACCTTTCACACTTATTCCATATTTAATTTGTAACCTCTCATACTCATTACAAAGTTAATTTAGAGCCTTTCACACTTATTCCAAATTTGGTTTAGAACCTTTCACAGTTATTCTAAATTTAACTTCAACCTTACACTGATTCCAGACTTCATTTAGAACCTTTCACACATATTCCAAATTTATTTACAAACTTTCACACTCATTCCAAATTTAATTTACAACCTTTCATACACACACTCCAAATTTAATTTAGAGCCTTTCATTCCCTTTTGAAATTTAATTCACAACTTTTCACACTTGTTCCAAATTTAATTTACGACCTTTCACATTCAAAAATTAATTTGCAACCTTTCACACTTATTCGATATTTAATTTACAATTTTTCCTACTTATCCCAAATTTAATTTACAACCTTTTACGCATCCCAAATTTAATTTGCGACCTTTCATACATCTTCCAAATTTCATTTGCAGCCTTTCACATTTATTCCAAATTAAATTTACAACCTTTCGCACTTATTCCAAATTTCCAAATTTAATTTGCACCCTTTCACCTTTATTCCAAATTGAAATTACAACCTTTCATGCTTATTCAGAATTTCATTTACAGACTGTCACACTTATTCCAAATTTAATTTACAACCTTTCTACACTTATTCCAAATTTAATTTTCAACCTTTCGCACTCATTCCAAATTTAATTAACAACCTTTCACACTTATTCCAAATTTAATTTTCAACCTTTTAAAATTTAAAGCACAACCTTTCACACTTATTCCAAAACAAATTTGTAACCTTTCAAACACATTCAAAATTTATTTTACAGCCTTTTTACACTTATTCCAAATTCAATTTTCAGCCTTTGTCACTCATTCCAAATTTAATTCACAACCTTTCACACTCGTTCCAAATTTAATTTAGAACCTTCCCATCCCATTTAAATGTAATCCACAACCATCGTCCCCACGCGCAACCCCTCCCTGCATTCTTTCCAGCCCAGTGGAGTCGGGAAGGCAGAGCGTAGTCATTACGATTAAATATTCATGATCCCTCAAAGGTCTTGAGAAGATGACCAACTGCAGCTAGCCAAGGTCACGAGGTCAACAATGAAGTTTATATAAATCTTATGGGTCACGGAAGTTTTCTGAAATATGAAATGCGTTACTTATTCATAAGCTGGAGAGATAGAACTACTACTTATTTCTAAAAAAAAAAAAAAAAAAAAAGGAAGAAGCATGGAATGAAATTATCGGTATTTACAGTTTACAGTTTCGATATTATTATTATTATTATTATTATTATTATTATTATTATTATTATTATTATTATTATTATTAATCCCAAAGTTAACAGTTATTCATTTAGAACAATCTTGCAAAGCAAGGTCCCACAAAACAGAATAAAAACCATTATGTGAAAGAGAAAACTCGAGGACCATAAAAGGTAGTCAACAAATATTAAATAAATGAAGAGCGACCAAACAAAGGAAAATGTATGCACAAATGAGCAGAAATATAAATCAGAGAAACGATTCGTCATAAGTCCTTTGTCCCAGATCTGCGCAGAAATTTCAAGGTCACTAATATAGAGAAAATGTAGAACTGAGTGGAACAATAGTTGCTTATGAACGGAACTGAACTAAACATATATATATATACAGTACACACACACACACACACACATATATATATATATATATATATATATATATATATATATATATATATATTTATATATGTGTGTGTGTGTGTGTGTGTGTGTGTGTGTGTGTGTGTGTGTGTGTGTGTGAAAGAGAGAGAGAGAGATCCATTTTTGAAATATTTTGCTAAAATCCTGAGTACAAGAAAAGGCTAGAAAGTTTTAAATTTCTTATAAGTATTGTGAGTGCTTTCATTATTTATTATTGTTGCGATTTTCAAGTAATATTTGATATTGCCAAAATTAAAATACTTACCTGACGAATAATCTGCGTGGCTGATACCCCTAAAGGCATTTCATCATCCAAATTATATTAATGCTGTATCCCCAAAGTTTGGTCATAAATTTCCACAAGTGCGCACAATCTATTCCTCGTGCCTCCGTTTATAATTCACCACTAATTTAATTAAAATACAATCTCTCGCCTCATCGATAATATATTGTTTTCACAAACTCGGCTGTATAGCCGAAATTAACTTCCAGTATCTTCGAGACAGTATCAGTAATATGGAACAGTTTTACTCTTACGACACCGACGTGCGAGCGACGTGAACCGTCCTACGCCACGGCACAGGGACAACTGAGACCTGAAACGTGGAGCTTGGAGTAGAGAGACTTGCCCCCAGTACAACTGGCACGGCCTGGGAGGAGTCCAGCGGATGCCTGCAGTTTACGTTATGCTTTGGTATGGACCGGTCGCGTCAAGCTGCTTTCCGTGGGTTTTTACCTACAGCTTGTGCATATAATTATAAAGGCTTTACTTTCATGCATATTAATGTTAAATTCAACTTTCATGTTTCTGTTGCTATTATATAATGTTTAAATTTGTTTACGTTTTTGTTCTTATTATGTCGCAATTACGCATTAAGTTTGTATCTTTACGATTAGATATTTGTTTCCGTTGCCATTGAGTTTTAAGTTGCACATGTGTTTTGTTCTTTTTGTTCGTTTGTACCCTCAAGATTTAACATTTATTGGCTGTAATTCAACTTTGTTATCTCGAAACTTTAACGTGTTTTCTTTTGCAGCGATATTTGCAATTGTCTCAACGAACTCCTTCTGTGACATTCGGGGATTTTATATCTATTTTAAAATAATCTCTCTCTTAAATCTTACTTTGACATCAGACGGCATCTTCTACAATTGATCATTAAAATTGCAATTATTTCCGTTAACTCTCTTCGCAACCATTGCACATCTTAATAAACGGCGCTCCCAACGAAATACCGAATACATTTTTTCTTCCTAATCGCTATAAGCATAATGGTTATCGTTCTCCCAAAAGTTTATGTTAATGAGGTTATTCCTGAACGCTTGTGGAGACGTTAATGAAGGCGATATATTAGGACGCTCAATGTTCCATCGCTCGTTATTAGGGCCCGGAGACCTCTATTATTACTGCATCCAGGGTTCAAGGCAACTATATATATATATATATATATATATATATATATATATATATATATATATATATATATATATATATATATATATATAGCCACAATTCCTCTTGACTTCTCGATTCTTCACACTTTGTTTAATAGCTTGTCACTATGACCCTTTAGATCTAAATGCAAGATATGAAATAACTCTGATGTCCGTATCAGGATTCGAACCCGCACCCAGAGTATTAGAACGAGGTCACATTGCCGGAGTGATCGTGAGAAGGCAACGTGACCTCGTACTGATACTCTGGATGTGGGTTCGAATCCTGTTACGGACATCAGAATTACTTCACATTCTAGTATTTGGATCTAAGGCCTTGTAGTGACAAGCGTATTAAAAAAAGTGTGAAGAATTCGAGGAGAGGGCATTGCAATTATTACAATGAGATATATATATATATATATATATACTGTATATATATATGTGTGTGTGTGTGTATTTATATATATATACAGTATATTACATATAAATCCATATATATATTATATATAAATACATATATATATATGTACATATATATATATATATATATATATATATATATATATATATATATATATATATATATATATATATATACAAGTATGCAGAATCTACTGGTCACTTTTACCAGACACATATGTAATTCTAATAGCCACAATGCCCTCTTAACTTCTCGAATTCTCTGCGTTTTTTTTGGATATGCTTGTAACTACGAAGCCGTAAGATCGGCTTCATAGTTACAAGCATATCCAAAAAAAAGCGAAGAATTCTGGAGAAGTTAAGAGGGCATTTGTAATATTAGAATTACATATATATATATATATATATATATATATATATATATATATATATATATATATTGTTATGGGCCCACGCCCATCAAACATACACTAGTCTCTTAAAACACAAACAAAGTCACAAACGACCAAGTCCACAATAGGTGGAATGGCCGCAAAAGAGTGTACAGAGATGGAATCAAGGAGGATAAGTAAAAGCTGTAAATAAAACCTTAATATTTAATACAAACTTTTTAGAAAGAAATGACCACTGAGCCTCTTACAAAATACATTAAATAAACACAAAAATCAACCACACACTGAAAACATCGAATAACAAACACTCTTACACCAAATTAAGATAGACTACACAATTACACTTTAAAGAGAGGGCCCTGAAAGTAATAGAACGTCGAAAAGACAGAATAGCCTAACTTATTACACACTAAACCAAAAAAAATATTAACTGCTTCCCTTAAGTGAGCTCTAAACGGTGGAAGTGGCCACCAAAGCCATCAAATCACGGGTCGAGGAGAATAATATGTATTCTCTTGAGACCTTACCAAACGTAAGAGAGGTCCCCCTGGCAAGGAAATAACTGGACAAAGGTCGCAGACAGATGAAATAATCACTTTTACGTCGCAAGACGATCAACGGACACGGCCGTCCGAGGGGCAATCACACCTTACCAGTTGGCAGAGAGGTCCCCTTGGCAGTTTTACTGGACCAAGGGCGTAGCCTGAAGAATAAATCGATCTCCCAAAGGAGGACAGCAGCAGCAGCTGAAGAAAGGCAGGTACCGTAATCCAGAGTTAATAATCCAAAAATCAGGCAGGCTCTCACAATGATAAACGTCCAGAAAACAACTCTCTCAGTCCTCGAGAAACAGCGCCGAATACAGCTCCGGACGAGAAGCCAAAACCACACGTGAAAATAAAACAAGCTCATTGTAATTAAAACTAAACAACAAGTCAGAAATGTCGGGGAGGAGGAAACAGGGTCATTACGTTCCAAAAGAATAATTACTGCCAAAGTGGCTTATTCAAAACAAATCAATTTACGTAAAAAATTAAACACATACTGACAATATATATATATATATATATATATATATATATATATTATATATCTATATATATATATATATATATATATATATATATATATATATATATATATATATATATATATATATAATATGGGAGATAGTGAAATGTGAAATATTTTACCGTAGAGTGTTGAGATTTATTCCCAAGAACGAACTTTAGGCTGGATTAGCGATATTTCTCTAACCATTTTTGAGTACTGTTTCTAATTTTTATTGCAGTTTCTCATATGATCCTGTATTTTAACTTCGTGTTTTTTTAATAAAAATGCAATGTGTGATAATGAATATCACATATATACAGTATATATATATATATATACAAATATATAACTAAATATATATATATATATATATATATATATA
>NC_089741.1:22311491-22326491 GCF_040412425.1 Macrobrachium rosenbergii | reverse complement strand
ACATTCACTTAATGTTTCTCATGAAAGATTGAGACAGCTCACCAACGCCAAAAACTGGTTTCTGTTCTAACAAAATGCCTTGTACTATCTTTGAAATATTTAGAACTTTACCTGGCTATCTTTACCAAACACCTTGAATCGTTTGTCATTGCCATGAACATAGGTCATATTCACTGTTTAAATTCAGATAATTTTCTATTACTGTTTTGCTTTTAGACTGCTTTTTTGTGATTTTTCTGAATTTTGGTCATTTTCTCTGCTTAAATTCAAACAATCCTTTGTCATCTCTTTGATACTAGGTCATCTTCTCTGCTTAAATTCAGATAACCCTTTGCATCACTTTAACACAAGGTCGTCTTCTCTTATTAAATTCAAATAATCTTTTGCTATCGCTCTGATATTAGGTCGTCTTCTCTTATTAAATTTAAATAATCCATTGTCATCACTCCAATACTAGGTCATCTTCTCTAATTAAATTCAAATAATTCTTTGGCATAGCTTTGATACGAGGACATCGTCTCTGCATAAATTCAAATAATCTTTTGCCATCGTTCAGATCCAGGTTCGTCATCTCTGTTGAATTGGGTTCATCCTTGTAAGTGCTCTGATTTCAGGTCGTCTATTCTGATTAAATTCTGACCTGTGCCATTGCTCTGGATTAAGGCTGTATTATCTGCTTCAGTTCAGATAATCCAGTGCCATTTCCATGAACTGAGGTTGTCTTGTTTTGCTTGCATTCAGATAAATCCTTTTCACTGCTTCGATTGCAAGTCGTCATTTCTGCCTAAAATTACATAATCTTTTGCCGTTGCTCCTAAGATATCTGAGGCCTTTGACTGAGTTTAGCAAAAGGTCTTGTTAGTGTGACTTTCTGCTGAATGCTTTGCACCTTGTGTCTGTAAACTAGTCTATTGCAGTTTGATATAATCCATCCTAGTCTAATGTTGATGATGGAACATCCGCAAAGTTTCCAGTGTTGTTCTTCAGGGCCCTGTTCTTTGGCCTACATATTTTTTTCCTCTTCTTAATTGATTTCAACCAATCAGTCTCATCTCTTACACGTGTGTTCCAAATTATTCATCTCTCAACATTTCTTCGTCGTTTTGGGGTCCTCTTTCGTTTGCATTCTGTCTGGAATTGCCCATTCTCTCTTTCTCTCTCTCTCTCTCTCTCTCTCTCTCTCTCTCTCTCTCTCTCTCTCTCTCTCTCTCTCTCTCTCTCGTTTGCATTCTGTCTGGAATTGCCCATTCTCTCTCTCTCTCTCTCTCTCTCTCTCTCTCTCTCTCGTTTGCATTCTGTCTGGAATTGCCCGTTCTCTCTCTCTCTCTCTCTCTCTCTCTCTCTCTCTCTCTCTCTCTCTCTCTCTCGTTTGCATTCTGTCTGGAATTGCCCATTCTCTCTCTCTCTCTCTCTCTCTCTCTCTCTCTCTCTCTCTCTCTCTCTCTCGTTTGCATTCTGTCTGGAATTGCCCATTCTCTCTCTCTCTCTCTCTCTCTCTCTCTCTCTCTCTCTCTCTCTCTCTCTCTCTCTAAACTGGCAATGAATAAATGAATACAGATGCAATCATTCGGAACACACACGAATATTAGGTACGCAAATGTATGCATCAGGATACGCTGTAAGTAGATTTGCATAGTTGGGCAAAACAGCAGTGTTCTCTGCTTAAATGGTGAATCTTTTATGAAAACCAGTACTGCGATGGGGCAATCGTATGTTTCTGGCGCGTGTTGAGAAATAAAATTATTTTATTTGCTATACTCAGTTTGTTATGAATAAAATCATTACTTATTTTCTTTTAAGTGCAATGCAGGGTGTTTTGTACATCAGGGACTCTTCTCTTAAGCTGAGAAGAAGATATGACGGAGATTTTACTTATAAAGAAATCCATTGGAGGTCCTTATGATAAAAATGAGTTCAAACTTATTGCTTTAATTCAGCTCTATCAATGAAGTAGACGAGAAAGAGGCGCCCAGTGCATGAGAGTATTTATCCTACATGAGACGGATAGGACCAATAGAAGCTTTGGCTCACGATTTAAAACAAGAAAATGTGACAACGTCGAAACAGAACACTAAACGTAGAAGCATGTCCAGTCATTTGAGCTCTGTGATCTCTGCTAGATATTTGACGTCATCTGAACGAGAGATATGTTATAGGTGGAATCATTTACGCCTAGCAGAGTCAGAAGCACTTACAAGAAAAATACCTGTGTATTAAAAGTGCTTTGAGGAAAAAAATAGCTGTGTGGGAGGCAGTGAACTCGACTAACCCATTTGTTTGCTACTTTTAGTATGCTTTCAGGATTGTAGTTGACAAATGAAGAAAGAGTGCGAATGAGAAAATCGTGGAGAGTGATATAGGAGAAAGACACTGATTGAAGAAAAGTAGACTTACTAAGATTGTTGATGATTAAAATGATGAAAAGTAAAGGTGGGCGAACGCATTCCTGAGGAACACCACTAGAAACGAAAAAGGGAATAGATTCCTCACCACCAAAAACAACAACAGAAACGGAGAAAATAAGTGAAAAGTCCTAAATAGATTAAAGAGGAGAGTAAAGCAATAAGTTGGAGGGTTGGTAACAGCTTTATGGCAGACTGCCTTAGACATGTCTAAAGTGGAAACGATTGTTTCTCTTGAACCCAGCAGACTCTTTGTTGGGTGAGTCGGTAGAGCTGCGGACTGTCACTCGATGGGCCAGAGTTCAATTCCCCGGCCGGCTGATGAAGAGTTAGAGGGATTTATTTCTGGTGATAGAAATTCATTTCTCGGTATAATGTGGTTCGGATTCCACAATAAGCTGTAGGTCCCGTTGCTAAGTAACCAATTGGTTCTTAACCACGTAAAATAAGTCTAATCCTTCGGGCCAGCCCTAGGAGAGCTGTTAATCAGCTCAGTGGTCTGGTAAAACTAAGGTATACTTAACTTTTTTTCTTGAACCGAGCACTAGAGTTACCAAAGCTAGGAAGTAAAATCCCTGTAGACCTTGCCTCTTCATAAGGATTCAAGATGCCAAGATGCTTGAGAAAATGAAAGGTAGGTTTTTACTCTTTTAGCAGCACGCATTGGAAAGAAAAGTGGACCAGGTCGAAGGGGGAGAGGCATTTTAGACGGCCTGATACGCATGCCCTAAGCATTAATCCTCGATGGAGCCATACATTCCTTCATTTATGAATTTAGAAACTGAGGCAGCATATCAGTATTCAGGGACATATAGGCTGTCACTTTAACTTGGGATATGCTGACCTGCTCATTACCTCGAAGAGGAAGGTCAAGTTTTAGGCCCTAAAAGTTAGACAAAACAGGAATTTCTCGATGCATGGGGGCAAGTTCATCCTTAAACTCCTTAAGGATTCGAGTTCCCCTAAGATCCTTTCTAGATGCTGCGGCAGTCCTCTAGGAAGCAAAGATTCCCGTGTACTTTACGAGGAGAGGGAGAGAGATAGAGTACATGTCTATACTATATATATATATATATATATATATATATATATATATATATATATATATATATATATATATATATGTATATTTAATTTATTGATAAATATGTTATAAAAACATGATATAAATATATGCATATACATTCGAATATATGTATATATATACATATATATACATATATTTATAGATATATATGCATGTATATAAATATATATGTATGCATTAGGTATGTATGTATGCATGTATTTGTATGTGAATATATATACATATTCCATACACTATATATATAATATATATATATATATATATATAATATATATTCGTGTTAAAGTTATTTCTAGCAATTGATTAACGAGGATTTAATAGCCTCTTGACTTCTTTATCAGCGATTCCTTCAGTGATTAATAATAATTCACCTTCAATGACTTCTCATTGTGTTTAGATAAGCATTTCTGTACCTTGAAAGAGAGCGAGAGATTATACGTGGGATGGGAAATGAGGCAAAGCACTTCAAAGGATTAATCATTCATATGGTTTAAAGTTCATATAACGGAGAGAGAGAGAGAGAGAGAGAGAGAGAGAGAGAGAGAGAGAGAGAGAGAGGCAGGCAAATGGTATTTTGCATCAACGACTTTTTTCATTGAAAAATATATAAAATGAAAATGTGTGTTAATGAATTGCTGATATCCAGAGCAGATAATTTGTTAATAATTACAGAAACTCACTGTAATATGTTTGATAAATTAATTACCTATCGGAAACCGGCATGAAATCATTTTATCTTTTAATAAACTTTGAGCGTGATTACGCTTGAGCATAAACATTTCTGTTACCGGCGCAAACTTTTTATCAAATTTCTCGGAAAACTGAAAACCTTTTGCCATTTCTTCGTAAATATTAACTAGATAGCCAAATGGCATTGCACTTACCTTAATTATATTGCATTTTGCAATTTAGGATAGACGCTTACTGCCTCTTTGGAAACAGAGGTAGTATATAAGTGGGAATTCTCTCCAAAGTGGCTGAATAACCAGAGGTCTGAGGCTTGGGAAGAGATTCTAAGATGTTTGTGATTGCCAGTAGAAGTTAATATTTGATTTAAATAAATAAAAGTGAGATAGTATTTTGCCCACGAAGATGTACATACACGCTCGGCAAACCGGCAGATGTATATGTAGATACATATAAACATAAGTTTAACCTTTGAACCGGAAGAAACTGCCAATCATGAACTTCGCATCTGATCCTTATTTCTTTCGCATCTTTTGTGACACCTTCTTTGGCTCAATTATATGTATGTATGTATATATATGTGTATGTGTATATATATATATGCGTAATATATATATATGTATGTTTATATATATATATATATATATATATATATATATATATATATATATATATATATATATATATATATATATATATATATTTATCAAAAATGAATCTTAACTTTTGGCTGGCATTCACAAACATCTTGGAATTCCTTTATTGGCTTGAGACCTCTAGTTATTCAGCCATTTTGGAGAGAATTCCCACTTATATTACCTCTATTTCCAAGAGGCAGTAAGCGTCTATCATAAATTGCAAAATGCAATATAATTAAGGTAAGTGCAATGCCATTCAGCTATCTAGTTAATACCTACGCAGAAATAGCAAGAGGTTTTCAGTATTCCGAGAAATTTTAAAAAGTTTGCGCCGGAAACAGAAATGTCTATGCTCTAGTGCAATCGCGTTCAAAGTTTATTATAAAATTATTTCATAGCATTTCCAGCCAAGTAATTACTTTATTAACTATATCACAGCAAGTTTCTGTATTCATTAAAAAGTTATCTACTCTGAATATCAATATATAATTCACTAACGCACATTTTCCGAAATCTCATTATGTGTAACGAGGCCAAGAGAAAGAGAAGGTCTGCTCACTTCCCCCCAAATCCCCCATGTAGGCGGAGCTGTGACTACTTCCTTATTGCGTCAGTAGGTGAATTGCCGTGATGAGCAGGTACCTATAGGATACATCATCGCCTGCGTAGTTACCCCAGGCGGGAGGCGACTCCACCCATTTGGGTAGGCCTTGTCTCTCTTGGCATTGATGTGTAATAATAATATATATATATATATATATATATATATATATATATATATATATATATATATATATATATGTGTGTGTGTGTGTGTGTGTGTGTGTGTGTATGTGTGTATATATATATGTGTGTGTATATATATGTATATATGTATGTATATATATATATATACATATATATATAAATTTCTGACTCACATCAGGATCGAACCCGAGTCTTTCAGTTGAAAGGCAAGGGCGCTGCCCACTAGGCCATACAAGTCATAAAAGATGTTGGAACCTTGTGTGTGTGTGTGTGTGTATATACATTTATATATGTACAATTATATATGCATATATATATATATATATATATATATATATATATATATATATATATATAGAGAGAGAGAGAGAGAGAGAGAGAGAGAGAGAGAGAGAGAGAGAGAGAGAGAGGAATATTAAAATGTAAGTAAAGTCAAATAATACAGCATCTGACATCTCATCCCTCATTAATCAATATTTAAAAACTAATTTGCAGATATTCCTAGGCGTTTGGCGCAAGCGACATGTTTCACAGTAATGATCGAGAAACCTACCCTGTGAATGGTTAAACACTGGTAACTGGTTAGTTACCGTTACAATTTACTGTATTGAAGTAATCAGTCTTGAATGGTAGTTTAGTTTAGTTTAAGTCGGCCTTATGGCAGCATTGGCCCATCTCCCTTAGGCGATATGTAAGTGTGGTGAGATATGAGAGGGAATATGAGACTGGTGCAGACCTCTGAACTTGTTCAGCCAGCATTTGACTCTAAAGTCAAATGGTTTTATATCTTTCTTGCCCTTCACTTCAAGTTGTGGAATTCTCTACATTCTCCGTATTTTACAAATCATTTACCCTGCTGCTTTTCAGCAAGTAGGTTTGTTATCCAATGGCAATGTCCTTTTTTTTTGGTGGGGGGTGGGCAGCTTTGCCAGTCTCGATCTCTAAACCATAAAGCAGTATTTATCTCTTTGCAATAGCCATGTACTGAATATTCATTTAGCCAAGCTATTTCCTTTCTCGCTTCTCCAAGGAAGGCTATGTTTTAATTAACTAAGTTGGCGTCGGACTGCACACAGAGAGAGAGAGAGAGAGAGAGAGAGAGAGAGAGAGAGAGAGAGAGAAGAAGAAGAAGAAGAAGAAGAAGAAGAAGAAGAAGAAGAAGAAGAAGCTGTACTATAAATGTTAAATTTTCTTACGTGTTCATTGCTACCCTTGACTCATCAGTTTCAAATGAATTGGACTTTAAACTTTGATCGTTTTTAGTTATCTGTAAAAGAAAACTACTGTGCCGGCTTTGTATGTCCGTCCGCAGTTTTTCCTATCCTCACTTTTTCTGTCCGCCCTCAGATCTTAAAAGCTACTGAGGCTAGAGGGCTGCAAATTGGTACGTTGATCATCCACCGTCCAATCCTCAAACACCAAATTGCAGCCCTCTAGCGTCAGTAGTTTTTCTTTTATTTAAGGTTAAAGTTTGCCATAATCGTGCATCTAGCAATGATATAGGACAAACCACCAGCGAACCGTGGTTAAAGATTCAAGGGCCGCGGCTCATCCATCATTATACGGAGACCACCGAAAGATAGATCTATTTTCGATGGCCTTGATTATACGCTGTACAGAACACTCGATTGTGCTGAAGAAACTTCGGCGCATTTTTTACTTGTTTTCTCTTGATCCGCTAGTGTCTGTGAGAAATAGCTGTTTTACCGAAAAAGAAAAAATGCTATGAATAATATTATGTGTCTTTCGAATTTCCTTATCATCAACGTTTCCTCTGTTTAGGAAAAATAAAACTAACGTACGAACAAATTACTTAAAAGCAATCGTCAGTTATTTAAGGGTAATCGTCAATTATTTTATGTTTGCTGTTCTCCCTTTATGTTTGTTCTTATTGTATGTTAATTTTAAGACTTTAGATGTAAACAAGACATGCAGGTAATTCCTAATGACGTAAATTTCCACTCTTTACATAGCTTACAGAGGCAATTCTATTTAGTAAGCAATGTGATTTTTTCTGTCATTTTGTCGCTAAAACTGTTAGGTTCACCATCCTCGGTATTATTATTATTATTATTATTATTATTATTATTATTATTATTATTATTATTATTATTATTATTATTATTATTCTGGTAATCTCAGTCGCAAATCCTCTTTGGATTAAATCATTCAGTGACAATTCCTTTCCATCCATTTTTAAGCTTAGGAACTCTCTTCCTGCTTATGTTTTTCCAGATTCTTACAACCTTCCTCCCTTTCGTTGGCTAAAGATCTATCCCTCCCTAAATGGGGAAGCCCCAACCTTCTGAATTTCCCCAATTTCCTTGTTTTATTCAAGTCTGGGCTAGCACAGCGTGTCAGGTTCCCCGTCTCTTTGGTCTGTGGTTTTAAAATTTAAGAGTACAAATAAATTCGTAGTTTCTTTATATATTGAGAAAATAGTCGTGGCGTTTTTCGGAAAAGCCGATGGGTTTTAAGGACCAGAAATGCGTTCGTCTTCTTTTTATGACTCTCGGCGGTCATCTTAACTCGGATGAAAGGCCTTGAGGAAACGTGAATCTAAATTGAAGTTTTGTTTATTAATCCCTCGGGTCCACTCTGTTAAGTGGCACTGACTTTAAACCCAAATATTGCAAAATGGTTTCTTAGAGCTTTTTTCATGTATTCTGATTTTTTTTTCCTTTTTGAAGAGATTAATGGTTATTGGACGAAGTGAAATTGACGGTAATCACGAAGATCAGAAAAGTTTTTCAGTTTATGATCCGATATTTTTATGAATTTTATCTTTATCAAGATAATGGTTACTGGATGAAATGACATTATCTTATAGCATAAAACTGAGACGAGTGTTTTCGTTTATGTTTTTTATATATTTTTTTTCTTATTTTCTATATAAAAATATTGAAGGTATGAGATGGTTTAAAACTGGCCTTAATAATATGAATAAGAAAAGTTATAGTTTCAGATTTTTAGTTTTCCGTAAAAGAAAACTATTGTGCCGGCTTTGTCTGCCCGTCTGCACTTTATTCTGTCCGCACTTTTATTCTGCCCGCCCTCAGGTCTTAAAAACTCCTGAGGCTATAGGGCTGCAAATTGGTATGTTGATCATCCACCCTCCAATCATCAACTATACCAAATTGCAGCCCTCTGGCCTCAGTAGTTTTTATTTTATTTAAGGTTAAAGTTAGCCATAATCGTGCTTCTGGCAACGATATAGGATAGGCTACCACCGGGCCGTGGTTGAAGTTTCATGGGCCGCGGCTCATACAGCATTATACCGACACTACTGAAAAATAGATGTATTTTCGATGGCCTTGATTATACGCTGTACAGAAAACTCGATTGCGCTGAAGAAACTTAGTCTTATTTTTTACGTGTTATTTTTTTATATGAAGCTTCTCAGACATGAAAGAGAGATTTGTTAATTTGGGAATGTTTCTTCATTATTCTTACGGGTCTGTGGAATGACCCAAAACTGATCATAATTACGTCGATTCTCAATATATTTAATTCAAATTTTCCAATTTGAGGAGAAAGATGTTTCCTTGCGAGGATGTCAATGGCTTTTCAGTGCACATATCCTTACTGCTCGCTTGGACCGTATGAATGCCTGGAATCAATGAATGATCACCCGTCCACGTACCGACCAGATCCACCGTTGCTTATACATCGCTTTTTGGAAGACTAACATTGCATCAGATGTGACCTGCTGATAACTATTAAAAGTAAAAGACCAGAATTAAATATTTTGTAATTTTTAAAAAAATAACGGCATGTGTGGCCAGTCAACAAACTAGTAAGATATTTGTGGAGAAATGAAGTTAGCCAACGAAAAATATAAATGAAATAAATCGATATTTTAATTTAACTTGCAGTACATGAAATCTAATTAAAAAAAAAAAAAGGAACACAGGGGGACGCAAAAATCATAAAGAAAAATGAACACAAATAGACCAGAAGTTCATAAGAAGGGAACGTAGAGAGACCTCAGACTCATACGGAAAAAGGAACACGGGGACACCTGAGCTTAATGAAGTGAAAGGAACACGGCAGACTAATGTATTCCTTAAGAAGATTAAGCGCCGCGAAACTTGCAAGCAGTCGAGGAGCTCTCGAGAGTGAAAGTAGAAAAGAAATAGACGTGGTAGGTTGCGAAACATGCAGCCTTGATGACAGAGAATAGATAATGAGCTTGAGAAAGCTGGGGTGAATGCACGGCGGTGAAAGGAAAGGAAGAGGAGGAATAGCAGGAGATGATGATGGAAGGAAGTGTAAAGTGAGTCGAGGGAAGCGCTTGCCTCAAGATTTTGGTGGCCTCGTCACGGTTTCTATTAGAGTTCCCCGCGAGGGTAATTTGAGGAAATGTCTTCTTTATCGAGTGTTAATTCACTTATATGCGTTATAAAATTCAGGATTAGGCTGAAGGCGAATTTCTTTATTTGTTTTTTTCATTTGGAAGATTCTCAGATTATTCTATCTGCCGGATCTAGGGCTAAACATCACCTGTCTACCGGATCTGGGACTCATATTATTCTGTCTACCGGATCTGGGACTCATATTATTCTGTCTACCGGATCTGGGACTAAAAATCATCCATCTACCGGATCTGGGACTCATATTATTCTGTCTACCGGATCTGGGTCATGATCATTTCTTTTATTTATGTATTTATTTGGAAGACACAAAAATTAATCATTCTACCGTATCGGGCCCATGAACATACTTTGTTCGAAGTCAGTTCAATACTTCTTTCTTAAGAATCTAAATATCTAGATCATGATCATTTTGACTAGGGAGTTGATGCAATATTTCTTTTCATGGAATGAATTATGATATTTAGTCGTTCACCGTCGAAATATTTCTTTCCTTCAAATCTAATGTTGATCATGTGCAGCTGAAAACCATAGACTACTCTTCTGTGGATCTGGATTGCCATTGCGTATTTTGCTTAGAAGCCATTAGTCATTAAATTACTTCTTCCCCCCGGATCTGGATCATTTTCATACATGCTCGGAACTCACTAAAACCTTTCCTTCTCCTGGATCAGGATTGTGCTCATATGCAGTAGGTAGTCACAAAGATATTTATTCACTCCATCTCGGCATAAAGTGTTTAAGAAGTATAAGTACAAAATTAACAAATAAAAACATGAAAATATATATAAAAACTAAATTATATTTTCAAAACGCTGAATCTGTGAACGCTTCGCCAACCATCGTAATTGTCATACAATGATCTGTATCATGAGAATATTGCTCCCTGTAGGGGGATAGTGCCGTCAGTGCACTTCATGCGGTGCACTGTAGGCATTGGTTAAGGTTCTTTGCAGCGTCCCTTCGGCCCCTAGCTGCAACCCCTTTCATTTCTTTTACTGTACCTCCGTTCATATCCTCTCCCATCTTCCTTTCCACCCTTCCCGAAGAATTGATTCATAGTGCAACTGCGAGGCTTTCCCCGTTACACCTTTCAGACCTATTTACTGTCAATTTCCGTTTCAGCTCTGAATGACCTCATAGGTCCCAACACTTGGCCTTTGGCCTAAACTCTACATTCAGTTTAATCAATCAGAATATTGTCGTAAATATCGTGCGTCCAAAATCAGCCTTAGCATAGTTTGAGCCCTTTGTCTCTCTCAGTATATTATTGGATAATATTATTTGAAAAATACTTCCGGTCGATCGTATCTGCAACATTTCACAAATGCTAAAATCCCATTGTGTCTGCAGTGAGTAATATAAGGAGGGATTTTACAACGTTAGACTACAGTCCACCAGAATATTTAACGACACATGAAAATATTCTGAACTTGTCAAAATATTTTAATTACGAAGAAAATTAATGAAATAAAAAAATGAGGCAAATAGAAGTAAGTGCTGTCAGTTTCCAGCGTTGCCTTTTGCTTTAGTGGTTATGTGCATGCATTATATATTTGTATAATAACAGACAAATATGATAGGTATTTAGACTTTAGCCCCTTTATAGGTGATGGCACTATTATGGTAACATTTGTATATTATATATAGCCTATATATTTGTACATTACTGCAAAAACTTTCGTCAATAAATGAATAATTGTTTCATTACGATTCTCAACTTCTGTTGGCAAACACATTCGAGACCTCTCTTCCCCTCATCAATGTTGTTAAACACTTTAATTTAACATCACTGTTTTTTTGGCTTTTATGTCTCCATAGGGTACACCGCTTACTGTGAGTCTTGTGCGGCGTACTGCAGTCGCCTCAAAAAATTCTTTGTAACGTGCCTTTTTTTTTATTCTCTCCGTGAAGTTTTTCTCACACGTAACTTCAAAATTTTCCGGTCATACAAGAACATATCATTTGTTCCAGCGCTAAGCTAATCTAGAAATGTGGTTTGTTGAACTATATTTTTATTAATAATATTCTCTTAAATAGTAAATAATCAATTGTAGCTCCTTTGAAAGAAATATAACATGTAAAGGTGGATGACATCAAACTACGCTGTATGTAAATAGCCGGTCTAGAATATTACTTTTCTATTTTATTTTTACATTTCCTTTGGGATCCATCATGACAGAAACATCAATAGCGAATATGTGCCGTTACGTGGATGAAAAAGGCTTCAGGCATTTTTGAGGCAGAGACCGTTTTCTCTCCTTTATAACGTTCTCTCTCTCTCTCTCTCTCTCTCTCTCTCTCTCTCTCTCTCTCTCTCTCTCTCTCTCTCTATCCCACGGCCGCCAAACCCCGAGGGATTAAATTCGAACCCAGGGTAAAAAGACGATCCCAGGAAAAATAACCAATGTATTCTCCCCGAAGCCCCCGGGGGCGCAGTTCATAAAATAAAGGTCTAGAGAATACCAGGGTGTCCTAAGATCTATGTGAGAGAACATATTTTTCGCATTTTTGGGTAGAATGTTTTCGGAGCATATTCTTCTTCTCTTTCTTTTCGGGGATGTTTTTGGGCGCAGTTTTATTCTCCTCTTGCAACGCAAAGATGTCTTAGAGGAAGAGGTTTCGGAATTATTATTGTATGTGTATATATATATTTATATATATATATATATATATATATATATATATATATATATATATATTTATACAAACATCTATATGTATATATATAAATGTATAAATATATATAAAAACTCCATTAGATACCATCCAGTTTGAATGAGGTCCTTTTAGTAATTCTACTAATGCACAGAACAATTGTGTATGTGATAAAGTTAATATATATATATATATATATATATATACATACAGTATATATATTTATACATATATAAATATATATACATATATATAAATATAAATATATAAATATATATATACATATAAATATATATATACACATACAATCATGCGAGCAAAGACATTTCAGTCACGACCGTTTGCCCTTCTGAAGTGTTACCGAGTGCCAGTATTGTTTCTCATCCTTGTGTCATTTGTTCAGTGCCTTTTGCAGTGTTTCTTGTTCCAGTGTAAAGTGTTCAGGTATTCCTTGAGTCCTTGGCACCCTCAGTGCAGACTCGAGTCATATTCTGTGTTATATTTCCCTTTACTGGCGTGTAATGTGTAAATCTCTCATGCAGAGGGACCTATTCGCAGTGGACTCATCTTGGACTGTGCCTTGCCCTTAGTCAAGACTCCAGTAGGAGGATCTTCAGGCGTTGCAAGCCCTTTAACAGTTCAACTAACCATTTTCCCTTCTAATGCTTTCTTTTGTAAATATAATTCCTTAATTTATCCCAAGTGTTTACGTAACACTTCCTTATGAAGTAGAGCCTTCAGCTTCTAAAATCATTCCTTGTTCTTTGTTTTTACGATTTCCTTGACGTAAGTCAGAACCCAAGGCCAATTAAATAAAGTTTCCGTTGCCGGCCTGTAAAAATATCTAGAAATCACATAATCTCAGGGAAATTGTAAATATATATATATATATATATATATATATATATATATATATATATATATATATATATATATATATATATATATATATATATAATATGTGTGTGTGTAATTTCTTTTTCTGACACTTGGTGGCAATTATTGGCCAAAAATGTTCAAATAGAATGATAATTCATGAAAGGCCAGATTGAGTATCCCAGTAAGGTATAATATCAAGAGCAAAATCATACCTCAAATGAAATTATATGTCATTATTATTATTATTATTATTATTATTATTATTATTATTATTATTATTATTATTATTATTATGAAACTTTCAAATGGAATCAGCCTAAAATGCCAGCCACTTGCAAAGAAACCCTGAGTAGAACAGGCTGCTTAAATATAATAAAAAAGAGAAAACAGAAAAATAGAATAAAAAGCAAATAATTAAAGGTAAATCAACGGTCTAACGAATACATACATAATTAAATAATTAAAAGCACTATCGTCATCACCGGATCATGGAAGCACTGATTAGTGGCGGCTGTCAGTGATTAGAAAAGGTATATATATATTCACAGAGTCCCATATTGAGGTTACTTTTAATTATAAGTAAAGGGAGGTTGGGTGTGTGCGGCCCAAATCAGTCGAATCCATTTCCATAATTAAAGGATTTTTCGTCTGCCTATTATGAAGAGACAGTCCGCCGCCTCTTTTACATATAAATTGCTATGCAGTTTTTTAATTGAGTTGTATAGGAAGATCAGAATTAGAGTCGACGGCTCAGTGCTCGTTCATAGCTGAAGGTTTTAACCCGATATATTTAATTAAGGGAAAAGGATAAGTTAATTGAATTAAAGTGGTTAAGAGTAAACGTAATGGTCTGAAGGAAAGTACAGGTAATTTTAAAAAAATATACAGATTAAATATATCACTTAAGATCATCCATTTTATCCTTAACGGAATGGAATGGAATATGGAATTTAGGCCTAAGGCCAAGCGCTGGGACCTTTGAGGTCATTCAGCGCTGAAAGGGAAATTGAGAATAGAAAAGTTTGAAAGGTGTAACAGGAGGAAAACCTCGCAGTTGCACTAAGAAACAACTGTTAGGAGAGGGTGAATAGCAAGATGGAAGAAAGACAATATGAATGGAAGCTCAGTAATAGGAATGAAAGGGGTTGCAGCTAGGGGCCTAAGGGACGCTACAAAGAACCTTAAGTAATGCCTACAGTGCACCGCGTGAAGTGCACTGATGCACTACCCCTACCCCCCTTATGAAGATTTTTTTCACACGAGTTTGTATGCGGGTATGATCCCGGAAAATCGTACATGTGCGCTTACTTGGAAGGTATTCCCCTTTGGTGGCTATTGCCAAGAGTGTGCCTTGCAGGGCGCACTGTAGTTGCTGGGTCCCTTCAGCTCCAGTTGCATTCCTTTGTGTCTTTTACTCTTGCATTTGGCCTCACACCTAACTGTTCAGCTTCTTTAACTTTACTGTATTCCAGTTTTCACATTGCATTCAAGAGCATGGCCATTGGGTCAACCTTATGTATGTAGAGAAA
>NC_089741.1:22276491-22306491 GCF_040412425.1 Macrobrachium rosenbergii | reverse complement strand
TAAAGTGGTTATAGTGCAGCAGATAATTGCATATTTCATAAGAATCGTTCAGATAGTGAAACAAGCATGAAATTTTGCACAAGTGCTCTTTAAAGTTCCCTCTATCAGAAAAGGGCGCTGGCCACGCAAAAATTTAATATGGCGGCCAAATTCCAAGATGGCGGCCAGTATCGACAGATTTTGGCTAATTTTTCACTAGAATGGCATGTATTTGCTTCTAGCAATATGGTAAAAGCTCTTCCATACTATTTCTTGTGAATATTATGTTTCTGTAGCTTCCCAGTACAGTTTACCTTTAAATATGGGGGCTATATGGCTGCCAAGAAAAGGTAGAAACAATAATTATAATGAGAAATAATGCCCGTTCAACAATTATCGTTTTAAGCATGGATCTTGGTTTCTGTGGTTTTAGATCCTAATGAGGCCATCTCTTTCGAATAACTCATCAATTTTGAAGGAAAATTAATAAATGTAAAAGAGTGTATGTCTGCACACAACCAGGGCACACTGGTGACATCACTGCTGTGTAACTCAGCATGGGGTTCAGTGCCAGCTAATCCAGCTTTACTAATCCTGTAGTCTTAGACTAGTAGTTGTAGTATAGTTTAGTTTAGTGTCCCAAATGCTTTCTAACAGCCCCAGACCAGCTATAGTTAGATAGCCGCACCTGAATAGACAGGATGTGCCAGCGCGGGAGAGCCGAGCCAAGGGTATGGGGGCTGTACATGATGGTTCATGTACTTACCCGGATGGTGTACAGATCACACGGGACTTAAATGGCACTGGATGAATGATCGGGCTAGGTGTAGGGAGACCGAACCTAGTTGAATCCCATACAGGAATGTGTGCTTTGTTTAAGGTGGTAAAAGGATAACCCCTCGGCCTTAATCAAAAGTGAAATCATGGCAGAATGTGATGCCAATCCAATATTGAGCAGTAGAAAAACAAACTGAGTTTGTGTTGTCTTTGTCAGAAGGACAAAAGAGGTGAGCACTTGACATCACCTCCAAGTCATCATGTCCTAGACCATGATGGGTACACAATGCTGGCAAGGAACATTCCCATGTTCAGTGAAATTAATGAAATGCCACTGATAATGGATCCAGCAAGGCTGGATGAAGGTGATGGCATAGAGGCCACTCTCAGGAAAAAATGCAGCAAAATACCATGTGAACTGTCGCTTGTTGTTTAACAACACTAAACTGGACCGTGCAAGAAAGCGACAATCCAATGACCAGACCAGCAACACTGAGACTAGTCGTGCAAAACTGCGCCGAACCAGTCATGACAATGAAGTTTGCATTTTCTGTGAGAAAGTGGCACCTGCATCTGATCTCAGACAGGCTAGTACTAAGGGCCTTGACTTGAAATTGCGTGAATGTGCAGAGATACTTAGTGATGGCAAGCTCCTTGCTAAGTTGACTGGTGGGGATGTCATTGCACAGGAGTTTAAGTATCACCATGCCTGTCTTTGTGCCTCTACAACAGAAAAAGGTCCTACCTGAGGAGCCTTGAGAAAGACCAAGGTAGCACTGAGTCAGAATCAGATGTGTATCCACTAGTTCTGTCAGAACTGATGACATACATTGTTGAAAACAACCTTTGTTCAGATGATCCAGTCACATTTCGGCTGGCAGATATTTGCCACCTCTACCAACAACGTCTGGAACAATTAGGTGTAGAGTCACCAAGTGTAAATCCACGAGACTCAAAGACAAACTTCTGGCAGAAATTCCAGAACTTGAGGCTCATAAATCTGGCAGAGATGTATTACTTGCATTTCAAAAAGGATGTGGGAAAAGCACTTGCTCAATCATCTGATCTTTCAGAGGCAGTTATCATTGCTAAAGCAGCAAATATTCTCAGAAAGTCTATACTTGATCATCAGTCACGGTTTGATGGCACATTTTCTGAGGCTTGTGTACGAAATTCTGTGCCTCCTCTCCTGCTCCAGTTTGTAGGGATGGTTGAGCATGGGGCTGACATCAAGTCACAGTTACGATTTGGAGCATCAAAGTCAGACCAGGCCATTGCACAGCTCATGCAGTTCAACTGCTACTCCTGATACAAAGAGGAGCAACAACTCATAGACACTCCAAAGACAGAGAAACACCATTCCCAGTCTACATGGGACTCTCAGTCTATGCCAAAACCAGGAAGAGAAACCTGGTTGAAATGCTACATCAGTATGGCCTCAGTATCTCTTATGACAGAGTACTGGAGGTCTCTGCACAGTTAGGAGATGCCACAGTTAGCAAATATGTGGAGGAGGGTGTGGTCTGTCCCCCAGTACTGCATGAAAAGGGTTGTTCACCACTGCAGTGATGGACAACATCGACCACAACCCATCTGCAACTACTGCCACTACCTCCTTCCATGGAACTAGCATCTCCATATTTCAGCACCCCACCAAGGAGAACACTGGACAGGAAAGACAGCAACTAAAGTTTGCACCTGAGAAAGTGAGGTCGGTGCCTGAATTGCCGGACACATTCACAAACATCTCACCAGCTTCCTTTCAAACAAAGAACCCTGTGCCACCAAACACTGCAATACCAAAGCCACCCACAGATATCTTGGGGCCACAGCTTGCACTGGAGTATCAGTGGCTAGACAAGGTCATAGTCACCCAGGAAATAGATGATGCAGTGAATCTGACGTGGTCAGCTCATCACGCTTCAATGAAGAGAAGCCCAGAATTTGAAGTAACCATAACTTCATTGCTTCCTCTCCTGCGTGATCAGGCTCATTCTGTTGCTACGATCAAACACTTGATGCAGAAAGTGCAGGATGTCACTGATTTTCTGAACCCTGGCCAGATACCCATAATCACAGCTGATCAGCCAATCTATGCCGTAGCAAAGCAGGTGCAGTGGCAGTGGCCTGATCAGTATGGCGAAGACAAGTATCTGGTAATGTTTGGTGGTCTGCACATTGAGATGGCAGCAATGACATCTCTTGGTACTCTTCTTCATGGCAGTGGTTGGACAGGAGCTCTGGTGGAGGCAGGAGTTGCTTCATCTGGAACTGCAGAATCCTTCCTGTCAGCTGCAAGTGTAACCAGGACACGGCAGATGCACCAGGTTACAGCCTCTAGTTTGTACAAACTCCTGAGGACAGCATACACTGACTACTGTGCTGAGAAAGCAAACAACAATGAGCAGGCATTAGAGTTTGAGGAGTGGTGTGACCTTCGAAGACAGCAGAGTCCACAGTTCCACTTCTGGCACATGGTGTTGTCTATGGAACTTGTGATATTCCTACTGATCAGGTCCTTCCTCATTGTAGATGGATCAGCTTTGGTCCATGCCTTGCCACCAAAGAAAGGAAAGACCTTTGAGGGCTATGCACTTTGCGACTTCTTGCCTGTGATACAATCCTATAGCAGCAAGTACACATCATCACATCTTGTATTTGATGTATACAATACATCCAGCCTCAAAGCTGAGACCAGGCTCCAACGTGGTCAAGGAGGAAGGCGCAAGGTGACAGACAAGAACACAATTCCATCCAACTGGCGCAATTTCCTAAGACACGATGCCAACAAGACAGAGTTGTTCCAGTTCCTGGCAGACAAAGTTGCCCAGATGTCTGCCACAAATGTTGTCATTGCCACGAAAGGGTCTGCTGTCCTCAGCACTCATGAGGCTAGTCTTCAGGGACTGGAAAAGTGCTCTCATGAGGAAGCTGACACCTGCATCTTTCTCCATGCCAAATATGCCACAGAACATGGAGCCAAGACCATCACGGTTAAAGCAAATGACACAGATGTTCTTGTCGTTGCAGTCAGTGCTTTCTCCACTCTCCACAATCTAGGGCTAGAGAAGCTATGGGTGGCATTTGGCCAAGGCCAGAGCCTGCGCTGGATTGCTGTGCATGACCTGTGCAACTCTCTGGGCCAGGAGAAGGTGAATGGCATGCTCTTCTTCCATGCGTTCACAGGCTGTGATACAGTGTCAGCCTTCCGGAGCAAGGGCAAGAAGACCGCCTGGCAGACATGGAACATCTTTCCAGAGGCCTCCACTGTGTTCTCCAAACTGAGTCACTACCCTCTCAGAGTGGAAGAGAGTGACCTGAAGGTCCTGGAGAGGTTTGTCATACTTATGTATGAAAGATCCAGCACTGCTGGCACTGTGGATGAGGCTAGACTTGATATGTTTGCCAGAAAACAAAGGGCATATGAGGCCATTCCACCAACCAGGAGCTCTCCTCCAACACACCAAGCGTGCTGCGTACCAGGCTGGTTGTGTGTGGGGGCAGGCCACCCAGTGTCAGCCACAGCCAGAGAACCCTGCTGAGTGGGGATGGCAAAAGTCTGGTGAAGCATGGCAAGTCCTCTGACAACCAACTCGCCCTTAGCCAAGAGTTGCCAACAGCTTACCAAATGTGGATGCAAAGCAGGCTGTCAGGAAAGGTGCAAGTGCTACAAGCTGGGTCTTCCCTGCACAGCTCTGTGCACTTGCAAATGTGAAGTCTAGATAAATATTGCCCTCTCTTCAGTAGATAATCTAGCTTGAGCATCCAACGTGTCATGCTATGCCTACCTTCTTATCCTCGAATTTTTCAAAGGTGTAGGTTGAGAGACCTATACATAGATTGGTTGCGTTTAGTCCGTATTTCTCTTCTTTTCTTTTTATGGTTACAGTCTTAGACACAATGTTGTATGTGACCATACCATTACTATTTCAGTTGAAAATAGCATATTAGTTAAACTGTCTGATCACATGAATATACCATTAAATAAAAACAGTTGGTCTCTATGTTGCTAGCGCTGTGGATAGAAAAAAAACTTTTATGGCAACCATTTTGTACGCCATCTTGGTTACAATTCATTTAGTAAGGGTTTTCAATAAAATGTGTGGTATGGAACATTTTTATAACCTAAAAGTCGAGGTTTAAAAAAACTGGCATATTCCATCCAATAGATGCTCCCAAACCAGTGATCTCAACATAGATGGCGGCCATTTTGAAAAATAGCCGCCATCTTGATTTTCAGGTGGCCAGCGCCCTTTTCTAAGAGAGCGTAGTCTTAGGAATGTTGTGCCAAATTTCATGCTTGTTTCACTATCTGAACGATTTTTACAGCAATCTGCTGCACTATTAAGAGTAAACGTAATGGTCTGAAGGAAAGTACGTGTAATTTAAAAAAATATATACAGAGCAAATATATCTCTTAAGATAATCCATTTTTATTCTAAACGGAATGGAATGGAATATGGAATTTAGGCCAAAGGCCAAGCGCTGGGACCTATGAGGTCATTCAGCGCTGAAAGGGAAATTGAGAGTAGAAAGGTTTGAAAGGTGTAACAGGAGGAAAACCTCGCAGTTGCACTGTGAACCAACTGTTAGGAGAAGGTGAATAGCAAGATGGAAGAAAGAGAATATGAATGGAAGCTCAGTAATAGGAATGAAAGGGGTCGCAGCTAGGGGCCGAAGGGACGTTGCAAAGAACCTTAAGTAATGCCTGCAGTGCACCGCGTGAAGTGCACTGATGCACTACCCCCACCCCCCTTACGAAGATTTTTTTTTTTTTTGTATGCGAGTATGATCCCGGAAAATCGTACATGTGCGCTTACTTGGAAGGTATTCCCCTTTGGTGGCTGCTGCCAAAAGTGTGCCTTGCCAGGCGCACTGTAGTTGCTGGG
The DNA here is from genome assembly GCF_040412425.1 of Macrobrachium rosenbergii. Taxonomy (NCBI): domain Eukaryota; kingdom Metazoa; phylum Arthropoda; class Malacostraca; order Decapoda; family Palaemonidae; genus Macrobrachium; species Macrobrachium rosenbergii. The sequence goes on along the minus strand of NC_089741.1, from coordinate 22,300,846 downwards.
TCCCTTCAGCTCCTGTTGCATTCCTTTGTATTTTTTACTCTTCCATTTAGCTTCACACCTAACCTTTGAGCTTCTTTAACTTCACATTGCATTCAAGAGCATGGCCATTGGGTCAACCTTATGTATGTAGAGAAATGTCTCAGCGATCTGGTTAAACAACTTGACAATAAATATGATCTGCAGGAACCAAAATTTAGTGGTCTATTTATACATTAAAATGATGTTACCTTTGTTGGAACGACAAAATCAAAATCAGTTGACCATTGCAACGTACGGTTTTGGGTTCGTGGAACATTGTCTTCGCTGGGAATAGTGTATCACGTCCAGCGAAGACTTACTTTTATGAAAAACATGACTAATTTTTATGTTGCTGTAGCATCTAGGATTGCGTGATTGGAAATGGACGTGCTGTTTTTTTTCCATTGAGATTAAGGTATATATCACATTTTAAATAATGTGTAACCATCATGAAAAGGATTTCACATTACTTATGAAATCTGGATCATCGTAAAGTTATCTTATTCTGGACTTGAATATTCAGTAAGATTAACTTTCAAGGTTTTAATGCGTGGCTCAGATTTTACGTAATTGTAAACCACTTTTTGCACTTGAAAGGATTATTATTATTATTATTATTATTATTATTATTATTATTATTATTATTATTATTATTATTATTATTATTAGAGACTTGAAAGACCAGTGTTATTATTATTATTATTATTATTATTATTATTATTATTATTATTATTATTATTATTATTAGAGACTTGAAAGACCGGTGTCTTAAATAAGTAGAATATTATATTTCTATATTTTCTGTCAGTCCCTCATCACTTCATGACAGATAATAGAAGAAATTAAGAGAGAATGCAGACCACACTGAACACTAGAGCTTGATAACTTAGATAAAGAAGTCTTCCTTCCTAGTCAGCGCTATTGAAAAGTTGAGTCGGAAAATCTGTTTTGCCGGAGATAATTAAATCTCGCAGGAACTTGTTCCCAGGAGTTTGTGCCAGGGATGGAATTATCACGATGACCAGGACTGAATCTCGTATCATCCTCGGGCTAGAGAGGTTCTTATTGGAAATCTTTTAGGAATTCTTTTGTAACTGAATCGTGTTGTCTTTCAGTTATATATGATATCAGACTATCCTCGAGGGAAACAAGTTTCTTATTGGAAATCCTCGAAGCATTCTTTTTACAACTGAATCACCTTGTCTTTTATTCATTTATTTTTCTTTTGTATTGCTAACGTCATAAGAAGATGTTTTACTGGAATAATTTCTTTTCTAGTAACATACTTCTTGGTTACAAAACATCGCCATTATTATTATTATTATTATTATTATTATTATTATTATTATTATTATTATTATTATTTGAAGGGAGCAGACTCTCTTACAAACAAATTTTGTTTAAAAAATGGCAGCAACAGTTGAATTGATTTTATACAAGAATAACTGAAAAGATCTAGATTAAAATCAGTTCAAGTGATGCTGCCGTACTTTTCAGCATAATCCATTATTATTATTATTATTATTATTATTATTATTATTATTATTATTATTATTATTATTATTATTATTATTATTATTTCATAAAAATCTTATAATAGCCACTAAAATTTTGAAGAAATTCACAGTGGTATAAATGTGAATATATATTAGAAATATATATACAATCAAGAGCTTTCCAGAACCTGCTCGATTCTCCTTATACCACTGTGGATTTCTTCATCAATATTATTATTATTATTATTATTATTATTATTATTATTATGCTCTTGCTGTCAAAAATAAATCATTTGATATGGAGGGTCGCATATAAGTGCAGCTACCCTCAAATTTGAGTGACAGGTTATGATGGCAAGTAAAGTTTTGAGACAAATTATAACAAAGACTTAAAATGCAGCGGTTTTTTTTAAATAAAAAAGCATCTTCGTCTACAAAGCATCCAACAGCAAAAGTCTTGCAGTTCCATGGAAAGATAAACCATCATTCTCTATTTTCTCTGGCTTATAATATCACAACGTCCTAAAAAAATTTTCTTCTCTCTCTCTCTCTCTCTCTCTCTCTCTCTCTCTCTCTCTCTCTCTCTCTCTCTCTCTTCATAAGAACTCCAGCTGCTTTCCTTTCCAGTCTCTCTCTCTCTCTCTCTCTCTCTCTCTCTCTCTCTCTCTCTCTCTCTCTCTCTCTCACACACACAAAAAAAATAGGACACTGCCTCGCCCTTATTTGATTCACTTCGAAGTCGAGAGGTTTCATGGCATTGGCTGGAAATGAATGTGTTGATGATGCAGTTAGCCGAGTTGATATTAAATTCTCTAATTGATTTGAGAGAGAGAGAGAGAGAGAGAGAGAGAGAGCGCTAAGATCTTCGGATTTTCATAAGGCTGGCATAAAGGCCTTGTTCTTAAGAGGAAAATTAGTTAAGGGCACACTTAGAGATGTTGTACAGCTGAAAATGAAAATTTAAACAGAAAATGGAATAAAAGTAAAATAAAGTAGAGGAGACAACGCAGGTTGGAGCCCAAGGAATGTTGGGAAGGACCTTAAATGAGTGGGCAAAACTAATATTTGCTAATTAAGGTATGATAATAATATTCGTTCATAGAAAGTAATAAAATCATTTACAATTACGCACCGGATTAAGGAATGATTGTTACTATTGTTAATAAATAAATTGTATATATATACATATATTTATATATGTACATATATATGTATATATACATATATAACAATACATAATATATATATATATATATATATATATATATATATATATATATATATATATATATATATATATATATATATTCTGTCTAACCCAGGCTAAATATTAGAACTTCGGCAAATGCTGTAGTAATGCAATTGTAAAAGAGAGGACGCATGGTGTGCTCTTTTGGCGATCGATAAGTGCCATATCCGTTCTGCACAAAACGTCGAGAATTGTGTTGTCAGATTCCGGTGGAACATTCACAAAGCTTACTCCCATTTCTCTGATTTCATTGTGACCCAATACCACATTTTATTAGACCATATGCCCTTGAAAATTTCAGGTAATTTCCAATTTTAATGTTTTTTTTTTCATGAGATAGAGACGAGATATGACGTGTATTTATAAAATAAGTTGATCTTCCCGTAACTACTACAAGACCGAGATTAAATATGGAAATACATAAATAACGATAAATTAGATGTATTATCCATAGACTTTATCAGTAATGGTCGATACTTAGCCATTATTTCAGTTGTCAAAGGGTTACGAAAGGCAATGTGATTAAGCAAAAGATTAAAGAAAAGATTAAGATAATCTTATGAATACACAAAAAGAAGAAAGCTCTTATTCAGAGATCAAATGATAAGAAGATCAAAAAGACTGTGTGTTTGATTTTTAACGTTGACTCATAATGTTTTTCTAGCTCAAAGATTAACTAGAAAAACAAAACAAAAAGTCGTTAAGTTACAAAGTATATGTCGCTGTAAAATTCAGAGAAAGTGATGGGATTACCATAAGTCTATATTAAAAAGAAGATTATATGATATTAAGTAGTGTGATTATATTATTATAAATATATCAGTGCAACAATTTTTATTTAGTCTAGAAATTGAATCACTATAACTAGGACGCAGAAATAATAAGATAGGAATAATTATTCTTTTTTTTTATCAGTGTTTACTAACTAACGACCTGTTCAAGGAATATGTATTCTTTTTCCTTTATCAGTGTCTTCTAACGAACGACCTGTTCTGTGCAAAGAAGTGACAAACAGTATCTCATCCAGGTTACCAACAAGAGAGAGAGAGAGAGAGAGAGAGAGAGAGAGAGAGAGAGAGAGCAAATTCAAAGATATCTTCCTTTCTAAACAAGCCGAACAGTTGCCAAGTATTGCTATTTCTAGGAATGGAGTTCGCAATTAGGTTAACAGATTCCTAGAAATGTAGAATTGTAGACAATCTTCAGGAGGCTGCAAAAAAAATGGACAGTTCCAAGGAATCTTCAACTACCTTGAATTATCTCTCTCTCTCTCTCTCTCTCTCTCTCTCTCTCTCTCTCTCTCTCTCTCTCTCTCTGTGTGTGTGTGTGTGTGTGTGTGATGCTCTTACTGCAAATGTACTACTTTCGAGTCGAAACTTAGCAACCCGTATTTGATCGCCTCAGGTGGGGTAGGGAAGTATCGGTATGGGCTCGTTTCCTTAAAAATCTTAAATCCCAGTATAAATCAGATCAGAGAATAATGTACCTGGTCGTCGGTCGAGTCTTGTTAATTTCAAATCGGCTTTGAGAGAAGGAGAGAGAGCGATAAGAATGGAAGTTTGCTTCAAAGTGAAACAGTAAGTTGCAGAAAACTTACTTGTTGTCATAAGGGATTATACCATTTGTTTAATAGTTTAATAGACTTGATTTCTTGCGGATCGACATAACATTAAATGAAGATTCCGTATTCTTTTGGAATAGTGAGATAAAGAACACTAGATGTGCTTATGAAAGAGAGAGAGAGAGAGAGAGAGAGAAATGAAAAATCTTTGTAGGAGAGTTTTACATCTCCATTTCCCTTGCTTGCACTTTCAGTTGCTTGGAGGGTCATATAAACGGGTCTTCGTCCGTGATACTGCAACAGCAACAGTAATTTTGCAACGAATGAGGAGTGGTTGCATCAAGCAGAGACAAAAAATTGCTTTCGCAATTTGATGCGCAAACACGAAGATTGTAATTCACTGTTTTATAACTGTTTTTTTATTGCCTATTTTTAAATATCTTTTCAGAAAGATATCATGAGTTTACACATTTTCAAAGAGGACAGTTTCTTATTCCAGGTCATGGCAAACAGTTTAAAAGCATTCCTTTCAGTGTCTTAGAAGTATATTTCGTTTTATTTTTCTTCTCTCTCTTTTCTAAGTAGTTACAGTGACACAGGAGAAGTTTTATAACTTTCGTTCCCGATCCTTGGACTAATCTGTTTCACATTTCGAACCTTTGGGCTGTTTTCAAACAGGTTTTGAATGTAATTGTGAAGAGATTTTTTTGTTGAAATCTCAGTAATTTGCAACTTGAATGATAAAGAAGGCCATTCCATGAAACTTAGTTGCGGTTGTGTGAAACATGTTATAAAATGACGCATCGCTGTTGTATTTCCAATCCCGTTTTGAGTTTGTCAACGAATTGACATAGTTTCGTTTAATTTGTTTTGAGGGTAGATTAAGGCTTTGGCAAAATTGCAAAAAAGAAATGAATTTGTAAAGCAGAATCTAGGTCGTAACTATAGACATTACCTAATGTTAATATATATATATATATATATATATATATATATATATATATATATATATATATATATATATATGCTTGTGTATGTATCTATACATATGTATGTACAGTCATGTCCTAGGCGGGAGAAATCGATATAAGGCTCTCCCTTGAAAAATCTAATGTTCGTGTGTGAACCTAAGTAGTGAAGTGTGCAACTGACACTTAATCGACTGTGGTGGTCATAGCCAGGCAGATAATGGCATGGGAATTATAACAAAGACTATTCCCAAAAATCGAAAGGAGTAACACTTTCTGGGAGCCACCTGCTCTAGGGGAAAGGCCTACAAGAGAAATAGAATATATATCAAATATCACAATATTATTAGAACTGTGTCCGATAAAAATGCATCTTCAAAGACATAACAAAAGAATATTTTTTGTACCTTTCCAAAAAAAAAAAGTCCTTCCGAATGTAAAAACTACATTTACATTTACGGTCTGTATTATTTTCATGGCTTGAAGGTTAAAGGTATATTTCATGTAAACATTTTCCTACATTGTATTTGTTCCCAGTTTTCAATTTTCAGGTTTTTTTTTCTAGAGATTCTTCTACGTGACTAAAAGATTACTTTCCTTCATTCACTATAAATGCCTTGCTCTGGTAATCGTTTCAAAAGTTGCTCTCTCTCTCTCTCTCTCTCTCTCTCTCTCTCTCTCTCTCTCTCTCTCTCTCTCTCTCTCTCTCTCTCTCGGAGAGAATACCAAGTTCAATCCCAGGCGAAGACATTGACACTTCTTCAAAAACCCAAAACACCTTTGTTGACCTAAGCAGTGAATTATGTATTTGGTCTTCAGCTGACTGTTGTGGGTCTCAGCTGGGGTTAGGAAGAGGTTAGAAGAAATAAAAAATAACGGAAGTGCCTGGACTGTGCTCTGTCAATCGTTACCCTGCTGTGGTGAAACCATTAGTCAGATATTCAAATAAACAACTCTCTCTCTCTCTCTCTCTCTCTCTCTCTCTCTCTCTCTCTCTCTCTCTCTCTCTCTCTCTCTCTCTCTCTGCGCTAAAAGCACATCTGACCTTCATAATGTAATTACAGCTTTCCTCTTTCTCTTTACTGTTGGCTTACTAAAGTCGGTAACTTATGCGACTAACAATTTAAGTGAGTTTCTTAACTTTCTACTATAGGCCTAGAGAGAAGTTTAATCTCTCTCTCTCTCTCTCTCTCTCTCTCTCTCTCTCTCTCTCTCTCTCTCTCTCTAAAGGAGAATTAAACTCGTGTCCAACGCTGCGTGAAAATAATGCATACGTCAAAACATAAACAAATAAGGCTATTACAGGTTTCAAAGCCGATTACATTCCGTCCGTAACATTTGACATAACCTTGAGAGAGAGAGAGAGAGAGAGAGAGAGAGAGAGAGAGAGAGAGAGAACGTTTTCCTTGTGGGGTGCTGACTTTAGTAGGAAATCCAGCGAACAAGACAAACGATGCTTTCATCGTATCCCGTAGGGAGGTAGCGCCGTCAGTGCGCCTCATGCGGTGCACTGTGGGCATTGCTTAAGACTTTTTGCAGCATCCCTTCGGCCCCTAACTGCAACCTCTTTCATTTATTTGACTGTACTTTCGTTCATATTCCCTTTCTTCCGTCTTTCGTTCCTTACTTAACAATGTTTCATAGTGTAACCGCCTTTAAAACCTTATAATCTCAGTTTCCCTTTCAGCGCTGAATGACCTCGTAGGTTCCAGCGCTTTGCCTTTGGCCTAAAATCTGGTTTATCTCATTTTATGAATTCTGTCATCCCCAGGCCATCTAAGGGCCACCACAAAACGTTTTTCTCACTGTTAATAAACGTTACCCTCTCGCTACTCATTGCGGTTACTTTTGAGACACTGAAAAAGAGAGGTTTAACTCCACTCTGCGCTCTTTGTGAATACGTAATGCATCTGAGGTTTGTGCGTTGGACATCATACTTGTAGATTCTCCTAATATGTATCGGCTGTTGTTGGTATCTCAAACAAATTCGTAATAGGTAAATGAGGTTGTAAGGAAAACGGAATATCGGCATAGAATTTTCAAGTATATAATTAAATTCAATTGCGTATACTTGCTGAAAAAAAGTTATACATAAAATTGGATAGATGGGTCATATGCACCTCCTATTTTTAAATCGGTCATTAAAATTAGGGTTCACTGTCCTCTTCCATTAGTCGATTACTAATCATGAGAGGATTATCGTACCTCGGTAATCCTCTTAAGATTGCTGCTTCCAGTGATTGTCTTTTTCTTGTACTGCCAGGCTTTGGACTTCTTTTCATTTATCTGTTTTCCTTGATATTCTGAGCTTCCTTTTTCAAGAGCCACGGCCTTTTCCCCTTTTCTTTTTATTTTCCTTGTTTTCTTCGGTCCTGGGCAACAAATGGGTATAATGAAATAAAGCTGCAGTGTTATTTCCTTTTAATTACCATTATTTTCATATTGTGTCATTAACGCTAATAGCGTTGATGATTGAATGAGAAAGATTTTTATTTGCCACACCAAGTTATTTACAGAAAAATGTCAAGGTCAAAAAACATTTTGCCAGCAAGAACACGTTAAACAGGGAAGCTGTCAGTTCGGGTTATATGCAATAAACACCCGTAGAATAAAACATTTTAGCACGATATTCCAATTCCAACTATATTCTTCAAGTACCAACTTCCTCAGCGGCTGTTATCACAACACGCACTGGTTATAATGTACTCGCTTAATTGTTTGAACACTCTCTAATACAAAAGTTCCTTTGTGCCAGTGGTCACTTTTTATTCGCTTTATTTGACCGCCCTCAGGATGCAAGCACTAATGCAAACTTGGCTGTGAAATAAGCGTTGAGTTTTCTCCCGTAATTTCCATTTCTAGTGTTTATGATTCCAATTATTCCAGCACGCAGTCCTTTTTCTAATTGCTGGAATTCGGAGTGGCGCTGGAATTGTGTGGTTTTCCAAATTCAGTTGTGTTATTAATTTTATTTTTAAGCAGTGTATTCTGCTCATTTACCCGTGGTTGTCTGCTTTCCACATATACTCATTCTTATAATAATAATAATAATAATAATAATAATAATAATAATAATAATAATAATAATAATAATAATAATAATAATTGGGTTTTCTAATTTTAGATGTATAAATAGTTGTTGTTTTATTTGTACTGTATTTTGCTCTATTGCTCTTATTGTTATGCTTTTCACATAATTTCATTAAGTTTTTGACTACTACTACTACTACTACTACTACTCATAATAATAATAATAATAATAATAATAATAATAATAATAATAATAATAATAATGAAAAAATAAAAAATGTACCCTCTCAGCATCCTTCTGTTTAGCGACAAGATTTAGTACTAATTCTTGAAGCAAGTAAGTTTTACGTTTTAATACGACTTTTCGATTGATTGTTTGATTGATTAGCTGATTATCAAACTGAAGTGACGATCGTTCTATAAAACCAACCACCCGTTTTCAGTAGTATGTTGAGAATATGGTTAAAGACACTTCATTTGTTTAATTAATATGTATTACAGGACTTGCTTTGTTTGAACGCTATCGTGATAACTGTAAGAGTTTTGAAACTGAAACCAGTAATTAGCTGAAATCTTCTTACGGAAAAATTATTTTTTTTTAATTCATTTTTCCAGTCGTTTCATCTCTTGGCTTCCATTCCATGACAAAAAGCCATCATTGGAAAAAGGTTAGTCTCTTTCTTCTTTCCTTGATTAGTGTCCGAACCTAAAAGAATTCTTCCTTTATAACATCCCTGTTATTCAGTTAAAGACCAAAATTGTGAACTAACAACCAAACCATTGTAGAAGTAATAACTTACAACCCACCGAACGAATCAATAAGAAATGCTTCTGAATCATTACCAAGCTCGGTTTCATTTCATGTTCGTTCCTCTTTGTTTTCGTCGCGGCGCTGATGAGTCAAAAGAGCAACAAGGAAACATACAATTAAGACCAATAACCAATTCTTGATTAGACTCGGCACAAGGGCCAGTGCCAGCGAGCGGCGGGTTGCTGGCTTCTGGTACCATTGAGGAGAGAGAGAGAGAGACAGGTAGCAGGAGAACTGTGACCTTGCGTCGTGAATAAATTGGGTGGCCTTCCCCAGTCTAACCTTTGACCCTTTGCTGCATAATTAACTTCACTTTTGTAGTGATGGCTTTCGGCCAGTTTCCGGAACCTCCCCATTATTCATTCGGTCTGTCCAGGACTGGTCAGCCTCTCCTTTGCTGGCGTTTCTCATTTAGTTGAGACAAAAAGGAAATTGAGTTTCAATCGCTGGGTGTTGTGGTCGGTCAGAAGGTGGGTTGTGTTGTCTGAGTTTTAAGCACAACAAATGTGGTTGTAGCTGTTTTCGGAAATGAAACACACGAGTGGAAAGGGTCGCGTTGATCCTGTTTTGTATGACGTGATTAGATAGAGGCAATTTAATCGAGTTTGGCTTGATGAAGGTCAGTGGTGCATTTTGATTTAGCTGACAGACAGACAGACAGACAGACAGACAGACAGACAGACAGACAGACAGACAGACAGACAGACAGACAGACAGACAGACAGACAGACAGACAGACAGACAGACAGAGGAATTAAATACCTAGTAAACTGGTTATATCATTTACATTACAGTAGTAGTCACTAAGAGAGAGGGAGAGAGAGAGGAATTAAAAACCTACTAAACTGGTTATATTCATTACATTAGCAGTAACTAAGAGAGAGGGAGAGAGGAATTAGAAACATAGTAAAACTGGTTATATACATTACAATAGCAGTCACTAAGAGAGAGAGAGAGAGAGAGAGAGAGAGAGAGAGAGAGAGAGAGAGAGAGAGAGAGAGAGATACACGGACATGGCTTTGTTTCTCCATCTTTTGGCAATGGACACAGGAGCATCTATTGTAGAATTAATGCCTTAGTGAAACTGGTTACATTCATTAGTAGCAACTGAGAGAGAGAGAGAAAAAGTTAAGTATATCATAGTTTAACCAGACCACTGAGCTGGTTAACAGCTCTCCTAGGGCTGGCCCGAAGGATTAGACTTATTTTTACGTGGCTAAGAACCTACTGGTTACTTAGCAACGGGACCTACAGCTTATTGTGGAATCCGAACCACATTATGACGAGAAATGAATTTCTATCACCAGAAATAAATTCCTCTAATTCTTCTTTGGCGGCTCGGAGAGTCGAACGCTGGGCCAACAGCATGCCAGTCGAAAGCTCTACCACTCCTCCAAAGAAGAACTAAAAGCAACTACTTGAAGCTATTTCCATTTCAAATCATATTACCGAAAATAATTATCGGCAATGAAAGGGAAAAATGAATAAAGGAAAATAATGTGTATTTACGTAGGATAATTGCATTGCATGATGGATGGCAAATGCAAAACATTAATTGCCCTTAATTACTTCTTCGGTTACAATTGCCTTGTTAGGCCAAACTTGCCGACTATCGCTGGTCTTAACAAAGGTAAAATGTGAGATATATTTCGGTTATTTTACATTACAAGTTTATCACTTTCATTGACTGACGTACATAAATTTTGCTTCAGTTTCTTTCCATTATTATTATTATTATTATTATTATTATTATTATTATTATTATTATTATTATTGCTCGAGAGAGAATGACGCCTCTCGTCGTTTTTTAAAGCATTTGATAAAGAGAGCTCTCAAGAGCCCTTCAGAGATTAAGATGTGTGTATTTCGTTAAAGATTTATGTATTATTATAATAATACACTTCAGAAAAATTTCACAAGAGGCTCTTTTTATCATTTGTACATGTCAGAACTGAGTTGTTTTTTGATAACGTGGTAGTTGATGTTGTAATCCACTGGTCACAACAACGTGATAATTATATCATTAATATTAAACCTTAGAAATCATAAATTTCTCCATTTCACTTTTATAGATACGATTACTTCTCTAAGAATGAAATCCAAGATGGAAATAAATAAATAAAAAAAACCCTAGCCACCCAGTTGGGACTCGAACCCGCGCAAATTTAAATTAGGTGAGAGACAACACCAGAAAAGCTACTGAGCTTGAATTCCTCCTTCCATCCCTCTATTGATAAAAAATGCAACGCTTAATCAGCATTCACCATCAAGAAACAAGAGAAACAACACCAAGGAATAAGAAAAACAGCTCCATTCAACTAGAAAAGCAAAGAATCAATACTAAGAAACAATAAAATAAAAACCCTAAGCAAGAATGAAGAGAAAAACCAAGAAACCCAAGAGGTTAACAACACCACCAAGAAAAGAGAAAAAAAATTTTTTTCCACCAAGAATCGATGCCAAGGAAATAGATAAACAACACGAAAGAAGCAAGAGAGCAATTTAGCAGCAATGAATAACAGAATTAACACTAAATAAGAGGAAAAAAAACATAGAAAAATAAAAAAAAAGCGAGACAAAATTCCTTGCTATAATGTTAGGCCCAGATGGTCCAGAATTATTCGAAGCAATTTCCAGGGGCTGATCCTCTGCTTCCGGTGCTGGCGAGATTTATCGTTCCATTACATTCGCACCGGCTGTGGCAGGAAATAAGCTGACAAGTTTCCGTCCTACGGAATTACTTTGCGAGCAAGGGGATTATAGGAAGTTTATCAGTTTTTCTGTTCGTGCAGAGAAGGTGGAACAGCACGCTGATGGCTTCAATGGAGAGAGGAGTGGCTGGAGGTATATCTGCTCATTGTTTGGTTGAAGCGATAAGATAGATACACGTTTTAGCGGGAGGGGAGGAAGTGAAAATGTGGCTGTAAATGTGGTTAAGATAGTTTGATGAGGAAGACGCTAGATACAGATTGGGGGAAGAAGGATGAAAAGATAAAGACAGAAGTAAGGTCGTAAAACTCCAGAATGGGATCACAAGGTCAGCAGGAAGATTTTATCAGTAGGAAGGGGGACTAAAAATAGAAGTGCCAAGATGAGGAAATGGAAAGTTTAGTGAGGAAATACAGAATTATTTTAGGTGCAGTTGAATGACGGAGGAGAAGAATATGCGCAAGTGTAAATGTGGTGAGATAGGGAAGTCAAGAAGAAAGTGCGAAGAAAAAAAAGATGCAAGTAATGAAAATGAAGTAAAAATAAAAGATTTTACACTGAAATGCAAATGGGGAGAGGCTTCTGCAGTGAATGTAATAAGAAGGCAAACGGCTTAATGATACAAGAGAGGAAGGTATAAGAATAAGTTTTAAAATGCTTATGGAGGTGACTTTATGAATCAAGTAGGTCAGTACAGAAGTTGAAGAATAAAAGGACATGGGGAGTTGATGGAATAATAGCTAGTAATTATTCATAATTCCATGGGTGGAATTATAGATGCCGTGGTGTGGTGGCGAGTTTGACTGAGAGACTAAAATGGGTTTGTAAAGTTTGCTTGGATGAAGGAAGCTTTTGAATGAATGGCTGAGATAAAGGTGATAAAGGAGAATGTAAGAATTATAATGTTATTTTGTATACCAAGGAAGGTGTATGGTAAGATTTTAATTAAGAATGTAAGACAGATGACAGATGGACTGACAGAGGATGCAATGTTGGGTTTAGACGTTGAAGAGGGTGTGTGGATGGTAAGATTTTAATTAAGAAGGTAAGACATATGACAGATGGACTGACAGAGGATGCAATATTGGGTTTAGACGTTGAAGAGGGTGTGTGGATCAAGTGTTTTGTCATGAAAAAGTTATGCAAGGAGTTTAAAAGCATAGGGAAAAAGCTGTACATGATATATATGAAAAAATGATAAGCTTATGGTACAACTGATGAAAGGCAATGTTGAGGGTTTTTGAGGATGTAAGGTATAAAAGAGCTATTATAATTCCTTTGACGGAGGATAAACATCTGTTAGAATATGTAGATGGAGGATGACTGGTTAGGTGTAAAAGTGGGTCTAAGACAACGCTGTGTTATGTCTCCCCCGAATGGGTAAAATCTTGATGGACAGAGTGATGTGAAAAGTCTGAGAAGGGACATGAGGTTGGGTGCAAAGTTATGGAGTGTGGTGAGGCCGATATTTGCAGGTGTTACGTGCTGATTGTGGATAGTGCACAGAAACTTCTGAAATTTGCGAAAGCTCTCGAAAGTGCTCGCAACGCTTTCAAGTTAAGAGTCAGTGGAAATCAGGAAGACGGAGCAATATGTTGATATGGATATTGGGAAAGTGAAGGTGTTAGACTGATGTAGGTACCTGAGAGCAAACATGACGAATGAGGGTAGGATGAGGGATGAGGTGACTCACATGTGAAGCAAGGAAGGTTATGCAGATTCTTAGGAGGGGACTTATAGAGTATCCAAGGAAACCGTGGCTGCGATAGATGAAAGGGATTGGGCCACATTTTCTTTATGGAAGGAAGTATGGTATTGAATGCAAAAGGAAACGTTGTGTGTGGCATATACTGTATACATATATATATATATATATATATATATATATATATATATATATATATATATATATATATATATATATATATATTATATACATATGCATTAATTATATTTATATATATACATATATATATATATATATATATATATATATATATATATATATATGTGTGTGTGTGTGTGTATATATATACTGTACTGTACAATATACATATATTTTTATATATATATATATATATATATATATATATATATATATATCTGTGTTTGATGTGAGTCAGAAATTTATTTCTGTTGCACACGTGGTTGTGTGTTGATTATTTCTATGTATATATATATATATGTGTGTGTGTGTTTATGGGAGAGTCCTTCAAAATCTGAAGTAGGTCACCTTTAAAGCCATTGAAAGCGTCCCTACGATGGCTGCATCCCCGTACCATCAAGGTAATTTCCATTTCAGCGCAAACTTCACCAGCCAGTACTCGAGAGATGTCGAAAACTGCCCACAGAAGTTACCTTCGCCTCTGGATGACGGGTGGTATGTCCTATGTCCATGAAAACACGCATCCCCCGTGGTCCACCTCATCCCCAGGGGTCACCCACCATCCCAGGGGCAACCAAACCCACAGGGGCAATCCACATCCCCAGAGGCAACGCCTCCCTCCCCCTCCCATGGCTACCCCATTCCTATGGCCCGTTGCTCAACCAGATGAGTTGGTCGCTATAAATACAAGCTCAGCAAATCACCGAGCCAGTCATTAAGCTAGAAAGATTAGCCAGTCACTAGCTGGTCCAGGCGAGTGATGAGAGCTTTTCTGTGATTGGGGTTTTTCTTTCATGCGATTGTTTTGATTGCACTCAATGTTTAGCTGTTATTAACTGAGAAAATGCTCTAGTTATTGAGAAAATTGGTTATACAAAAAAATCACAAAATCTGAAACAACTAACCTATTGACGAACACAGCCGATAGAAACATTCATTGCCGTAATCTACGGGACTTGCATCCCAGTAATTCATGGTTAATGGACACTGCTGGAGATTAACGATTACATTTTTAATACACAATAAACGTTTTTCAGTATGACCCAAAAAAGCATATTGCCATAACAGCGGGCGTGCTTTTGAACGTGAATGATGCGATATCATTTCTCCTATATAAATCTGGTATGTTAATTTTGTGTTCATTTACAAAAGATTAATGTGTTGAATATTTATTTTAATCAATTCGATGTCATATACTGTATATATACACACATACATACATACATACATATGTAATATATATATACATATATATATATATATATATATATTTTATATATATATATATATGTATGTATATATACATTACAAATACTGTTCATATATATATTATATACAGTATGTGTGTGTACTTGTATATTATATATACATATATATATATATATATATATATATATATATATATATATATATATATATATATATATTTATATATTACACGTTGATAGCGGTAAGTTTTTAAATCTGAGGTCTTGATTTACTGTATTCATCTGTAACAATCAGGCGTCACAAAGTTACGTTGTTGTTAGATTAAATCCTTGCTTTGATTAAAATCTGTACAGCAGATAATAATGAGCTTATGCTGAATGGCTGAGATAAAGGATTATGTCAGATGTAATCTGAAGTGTCATCCAATTTTCCCTTGACAGTGTAACCTAGATTATCATTATTATTAACCCACGCTTATTTGAAAATTATATATATATATAATATATATATATATATATATATATATATATATATATATATATATATATATATATATATATATATATATATATATATATATATATATATATAATCAACACACAATCACGTGTGGAACAGAAATAAATCTTTGACTCACATCAAGATCGAACCAGGTCTTTCAGCTGAAAGGCAAGGCTGCTGCCAACCAGGCCATACAAGTCATAAAAGAAGTTAGAACTTAAACAAAGCCTTAGGTACAGTTGTACTTGGGTTCCAACTTCTTATGTGACTTTCTAGTGAAAGACCTGGGTTCGATCCTGATGTGAGTCGGATATATATATATATATATATATATATATATATATATATATATATATATATATATAGAGAGAGAGAGAGAGAGAGAGAGAGAGAGAGAGAGAGAGAGAGAGAGAGAGAGAGAGAGAGAGAGAGAGAGAAACCAGGATATGAAAAGTAAATGAAAGAAGAAAAATGTTCTCCAAGTAATGCTGGGTGTAATTTTGTTTATTCTCCACAATTTTTGCTCTTGCATTTAGGTATTCTCTTTATTAATCTTGCCTTTTAATACTGGGTCATTTTGAATAATAATAATAATAATAATAATAATAATAATAATAATAATAATAATACTCATTGTAGCATGAGTCTCAAAACGGAAAAACAAATATATTTGAAAATAAAGCTAAACTTATTCTCGAAAGCTTTCTGTTTAGCTTTTTTTTTAGATATATTTTTAGAGATAATAATAATAATAATAATAATAATAATAATAATAATAATAATAATCACAAAGCCAAAGTTTCATCCGGTTATACTCGCTATTCCATCAGTTTCCTTTCCTTAAAAACGAAAGTACATAGTGTAACTATTACAGTAAAGAGGAAGAGGTCCTTAATGTCCTAGGTGGAAAAGCTTTCCAAAATATCCTCTTCCAAAGACGATCGTCCCCAGAATAGATGGCAGAGTTTCAGGTTACAAAAACGCCCCCATAATTCTGCTCCGCTTGGACTTTTCCCAGGGTTTTTGGAACTCGGTCCTTTATAGCCAGTAAGCCAGTAAGATTCTCATTCTCTCTTCATGAATTTGCGTTTGTGTTTGTTGCCACAGTAATCTTGGTGTATCTGTGCATGAGAGAAAGAGAGAGAGAGAGAGAGAGAGAGAGAGGGGGAGGGAGATTTATAATGTTAAAATAAACTGGCAGTTTCATTCGGAAACATCCTTTTAGGAGAATAAAGGAAATGTTACCTGAAAATATAACTTTCTCTCTCTCTCTCTCTCTCTCTCTCTCTCTCTCTCTCTCTCTCTCTCTCTCTCTCTCTCTCTCTCACCGACTGACACACACACATACACACACATTCATACATGTATATATACATATGCATATACAGTATATATATAATACATATATAAATATATATATATATATACATATATTTGTATGTATGTATACACGTATACACACAAGACGGTCATCCAACGCCAGCAAGCATTTGACATCATGAAGGGAACATTACATCCATCAAAATAAAACGTAAAATAGGACTTCCTTTACTTTAATTAACAATGTTTATGCCATAACCTATCTCAGAAGCTATGGCAAACGTTCGATAAGTCTATAGAATAATAAGGTTAGTAATAATGAAAATTATGATAAAAAGTTTATCATAAAGAAGAGTATGCCACACACTCTCTTTCTCCACTTAAAAGTTAGTGAATCACCCAAAAATGAATGAATTACAGATAACGCACAAAAGAGCTTCCCTTCAGAGATGGAGACAGACAGACAGACAGACAGAGCGGGTCTGCTATGAAAAGATAAGGGATCCGAACCAAACTTCTTTTTTATGATGGCCGAAATGATGATGGAATGGCCCACTTCCCACAATATAAGCTGAAAGGAATTTTGGGTTTTCGAGGCGTGTTATGAAAACATCAGTGTTGTGTAATAAAATAACCTCGTCAAGGAATAGCTGTTGTTATGTTATTGAAAAGAAATCTTATCAAAGTAAAGTTATGAATATATAATAAAATGTTAGTTCCACATCGAAGCAACCAGTAAGGTTACCAGTAGCCAACCAGTTTTACCTCTGTTTCATTTAAATGAGTCAAGAGATTTCATGCTTACGAGAGAGAGAGAGAGAGAGAGAGAGAGAGAGAGAGAGAGAGAGAGAGAGAGAGAGAGAGAGAGTCGTCATTTTGTAAGGGACCCATGAATGGCAAATACTGACAGATTTATACATCGAATGCCAAATATTTATATATTCATGGCTCATCATCATCGCTTCCAAGTCCTTGCAGCAGCGCAAGTCGCCTCTGTGAAATTCCGGTACTCGTGTCCTTCCTCTGCTTTCATTTCCACAAGTCTCCGTTCATCTCCAGCCTTCCATCTCATACTGTAGTTTTCATCCGAGTAAGGCACCTAAAACTGAAACACAGAGAATTTTCAGTGTCATCGTAATACTATCTATATGTTCGGTATTGAATATCATAAGGTGCTGTTAAAACTGATAAAATTCTTCGTTTCAAGAATCCCGTTGCTTTTGTTAATATAACCTTCAGTCTTAACCTGAGATAGAAAGGCAGAGACATCCATGTATAAAAGTTGTACTGATAAATGTGAACTGTTTTAATCATGGCAGCAATGTGATACAGCATTAGGTGATATTGTAGCCACTCCTCCCCCCACCTCCCAACTCCAGCCTAAGTCAATGATGGCTGTCGTTTTACTAGTAATAAAGGCTACTTTTTAACATGTTAGCCACAATGAAGGAATGAAGCAAGACTTGGCAAATATAAAGGAAGAACTCGTTATGATAAAAGAGTAGAAATCTTTGGAGTAAAAGGCGGCAGAAATCATTGGAACCAAACGTAGGAATCAAAATAGCTTAATTCATTACAGTGACAATGGAGGAGTCATTACAATAAAAATGCAGGAATCATTAGAGTAAAAAAAAATAATTTCAATAAAAAATTTGGATCCGTTACCATAAAAAGGACAGATTTTGATGCAAAAAGAATACATTATTCGTCAGGTTGTCAGATTAAGCTTTAACAAAATCAAGTCAAATTATGCTTTAGAACGAAATTCCTGTCAATATTTTTCTAAGAATTCAATATTTTTATGTAATGGTTCGAAATTCTAACCACGCTTGTACGTGCATTGATGTCATGCAAGCACGAACATGCACGACTGTCATCTAGCAACGGAGATGCTGAGAAATGGAATATTGTACACTTGTGGCATACCTTAAGATGGTACGAAAATATCGTTCTGAAGCACAGCTATTGTTTACCTCTTATTTTTAAGGCTTCGGCCTTTTTATTTTCTTCCATTACGTTTGCCCCTTTAGTGTATAATTCCTGCGTTTCCGTTGAAGGTGCATGACAGTTTCATTTTTATCCATGTAGACATTAAACACAATTATCAAGAGAAATATGCCATTTCATCTTAATAGAATTACCACCACCACTACTACTACTACTACTACTACTACTACTACTAATAATAATAATAATAATAATAATAATAATAATAATAATGACGATGATAATATTAGTAATAAATTATGTTACCTGTAATAATAATAATAATAATAATAATAATAATAATAATAATAAATAATAATAATTGTAGTAGTAGTAGTAGTAAAAATGATGATGATAATATTAGTAATAAATTATGTTGCCTGAATGAGAATAAAACAGTGTGTGAGCGACAGATTTATTATTATTCTTGAACCTCACCGAAATTCCCCAGAGCCTCGAGCTATAAAAAAAGAAAAGAAACGTGCAATTCCTTCAAGAGTAAATGGCCTGTTGTCCATTCACAATATATGTTCCATAGTGGGAGAGATACAGAGAGAGGGAGAGAGGATTTATGCTCCAGAGAAAGACGACGGACTGAGTTGGAAACTTCAGAGGTAAAAACCAGAATCCTACAGATTATATGATAGACTGTGTATATGTACATACATTATATATATTTATATATGTGTTTATATATATACAGTATACACACACACACACACACACACACATATATATATATATATATATATTTTATATATATATATATATATATATATATATATATATATATGTATATATATATATATGTATATATATATATATATATATATATATATATATATATATATATATATATATATATATATATATATATATCTAAACGACGAAGTGGTAGTTCATCACTTAGTGTGTACATGAACGTATTCTGGTGCGCTTTCCCTGCCTTCTTGTCTTAATATAAATACACATATATACATATATATATATATATATATATATATATATATATATATATGTGTGTGTGTGTGTGTGTATTTTTATGTGTGTGTCCTTAATCATACACTCCTAGTAATAAAGTACCCAGATTCTGCGTGTGAGCTTTGTATTGAAAACTATCACTCTTCACTCAGTGAGGGAACGTATTTGGTGGCGTATATATTTCGTAGTTTGCTACGTATGAATACTTAGCATTTTTCAGTTATTTGACGGTATTCCGTGCACTGAATGCAGAATCTTATTTTACTCATTAATAAAATGTTTTTGATCATTAGATTGTATGCCGGTTTCCATATTTTTAGAGTCAAAAGTAAAGTATTAATTTAGCAACCTTGCTGTATAAAAAAAAAAGCTGTATAGGTAAAGAAATAATTTTAAATACCATCAATGCATTTTATTTGATTATATATATGATTACTTCGAAAGATAGAAACACTATATTTTCACTTTAATGTTTGTCTCCAGTTCTCTCTCTCTCTCTCTCTCTCTCTCTCTCTCTCTCTCTCTCTCTCTATATATATATATATATATATATATATATATATATATATATATATATATATATATATATATATATATCACGCACACATTCACACACGGGCGATAATTCAAGATTCAATCAATAAAAAGTATGACGTACTTTTTAAGATTTTTCGTTCTCCACGTATTGCTCCAATCCAATTGCATTGCTGTTACCGATGCAACATAGTCTCTCTCTCTCTCTCTCTCTCTCTCTCTCTCCTTCCCAATTCAAAACTCATCTCTTTGCAGCATATGGTCACCTCCCTAAAACTTTTCCGGACCCCTTGTATCGCAATTCCTCTTCCGTTCCAAAAACAAAAAGAAAGAAGGAGATGAAGCATAAAGAGAGACGATAATGGTGATGGAAGCAGAGGCCAAAAAAGAAAGGAAAAAAGAAAAAAGAGGAAAAAAGAAAATGGACGAGGAGAAGATTTATCGGGAAAGGGAGAAGGGGAAGGAAGGAAGGAACGGTTAGAGACGTGATTGACAGGAGTGGGAGAAGGGAAGGAGAAGCAGGACATAAGAGAATAGGGAGAAGAAGGGAATGCAGATAAAAAGAGGACCTGGCGAATGTTGAAGAGGAAGGAATTAAGGGTATTGCTGATAACGTGAAGAATTGTGGGATATATTGTAAAGACCTTGACACTTTCAGATCGGTAATTTTAATAGGATTAAGAAGAATAGCAGCAGTAATAATAAGGATAATAAAATTAAAAGGAAATGAAGCTAATAATAATAATATTATTATTATTATTATTATTATTATTATTATTATTATTATTATTATTATGGCAGTAATAATAATAAAATAGTACAGAGTGAACTATGCCCGTTGCAAAATAGGATACACATACCAAATATTATTAAAGTATATTAACTGTTTCCTTTTCATCAGTGGTATTTTCCCGACATTATATTAGTTAATAATATATTTTGCCTTTTTTTTGGCATCTTGTTGCCATAAACACTGTTGAAGCAATACAATCAAACATTGCATTAAAATTACATCTAAGTTTGTTCTTTCTTATAATTTTGCCATACATTTTTTATGTCACCCCAGTCTCTCTCTCTCTCTCTCTCTCTCTCTCTCTCTCTCTCTCTCTCTCTCTCTCTCTCTCTCTCTCTCTCTCTCAGTATCGTAGCAAAATTATTATAGATTCTTTCTTTTTTCCGGTTTGTCCTTCACACTTCGTATTTTTTTATTTATATATTTCTTTATTTGAGTTTACTTTCAATACTTCTCTCGCTCTATTTTTCTGCATCCCAACTATTCATAGCTTTACCGGGGACTCGTGTTCATATTTAGCCTTCTATACAGAGAGTCTTATTAGGTTTTTCTTCTAAGGTATATGACATATGAGACTTACAACGTGAAAGCAAACGCCATTTGTAAGGGAGTTATTTCTGCTAATATTTTTATGATAGGTTTTATTATAGCTTAAGGACATTTTACTACAAATCAACCACATGACAGTAAATAAAATTTTTTAGTTTTTTTTTTTTACAGAACATTATTTTAATGTTATGTAGGAAATGAAACATAGAATTTTCTTGTTTTATACATTTCTTTTGATTAGTTTTACTTTAAATTGGATAATGAACCTCTCAAGTATAGTCTTGCATCCATTAATCTACTTATAAATAATCTGATGAATCCACAACATTTTCCACAGAATTCTCACGACAAATAAAGCGAAGTCTTTCTCCTACTTTCCTCGGACAACAAATAAAGCGAAGTCTTTCTCCCATTTTCTTGGGACCTAGGCTGGAAGAGACCATCCTTTGCCCTTAAGAAAATTTAGTTATCAAGAAAATTATGTTAATATTTCCTTTGATGTTTTTTATTGAAGAGCTCTTAAAGGAAGTCCGTGGTTGCCGAAACTGGAAGAAATATCCAGTTTCCAGGATTTTTATGCAGCGCGTTTTTCTTTGCAGTTGCTTTAAAGACATTTTTAACTTGGAAGGAAGAAGCTCTTACGTAAATATCGACCTCCGCACAAAAGTGAGCATAAAAAAGTATATAAAAAAATATATAAAAGTTGATGCCTGATGAGGAAGACAGCGCGTATTTTAGACATTCTCCAGAGTACCTACGTTCCAGACTGTACAGTAGGAGGAGGAGGGGGAGGATGGAGGGTGAAGGAGGGAGGGGGCGGGTGCATGAAGGATGGAGGGGATGGGGAGGGAACATGAAGGAAGGGAGAGGGGAGGGAACATGAAGGAAGGGGGAGGGGAGGGAACATGAAGGAAGGGGAGGGGAGGGAGCATGAAGGAAGGGAGAGGGTGCATGAAGGAGGGAGGGGAGGGAACATAAAGGAAGGGGTAGGGAGGGAACATGAAGGAAGGGGAGGGGAGAGGGAGCATGAAGGAAGGGAGAGGGTGCATGAAGGAGGGGGGAGGGGAGGGAACGTGAAGGAAGGGGGAGCTGGAGGGAGGGGAGGGAGCATGAAGGAAGGAAGAGGGTGCATGAAGGAAGGGGAGGGAGAGGGAACATGAAGGAAGGGGAGGGAATATAAAGGAAGAGGGAGGGAGAAGGAGCATTAAGGAAGGAAGGGAAGGGGGGAGGAGGAGGGAGCATTAAGGAGGGAGAAGCAAGTTAAAGAGGCAATTCCAGAACGGAAACTCCAAACATCTCTCCCCTGAAGCAGTAAATGAGGAGGACGCCCTGGGATCGATCCCAGGGGGCGCAGCAATACTCGTCATCCCAAAAAAAGGGGGCAAATTCGCTCTAAAAACACGACGTGGCATCTCTGCCATGAAAGTCATTTCCGCCCTTACTTGCCCCCAAATGACCTCGAGGTTTGAACTTCTCATGCCTTTCAATTCCGCCATTTTACTCTCTCTCTCTCTCTCTCTCTCTCTCTCTCCTCTCTCTCTCTCTCTCTCTCTCTCTCTCTCTCTCTCTCTCTCTCTCTCTCTCTCTCTCAATTTAAACAGTGTGATAATGGTATCATGAATTTTGCAAGAGTTAGTTTGATAATTTAAAGTAATAGATAAATAATATATATACACACAGTAAAATCATATATATATATATATATATATATATATATATATATATATATATATATATATTATATATTATATATATATATATATATATATATATATATATATATATATATATATATATATATATAATTTAGTATGAGTCAGTGTAGTCTAATGGTTCTGACACTCGTCTCTCCATTGAGAAGTCTGAGGTTTGATTCCTGGGTGAGTAGAAGCAATTTAGTCTTTTTCCATTAAAAGCCATGGTACCTTTGTTGACATAAGGGGTGCATGAGGTACCTGGTAGTTACTTGTCTGCAAGAGGGCATTACTAAGGGTGGAGAAGGGCGTGGGGCCAGCATACGTATATACATATGGATTAATATTTGTGTATATACATACGAGTATATATGTATATATATACATGATTAATTATTGCCACTAAAACTGTGTCACTATATATATATACATATATATATATATATATATATATATATATATATATATATATATATACTTATATGTACATATATATATGTGTGAGTATATATATATATATATATATATATATATATATATATATATATATATATATATATATATATATATATATATATATATATATATATATATATATCCATCCCAATATAATACTTAGCAAACTTTATATTATCATCTAGTTTTTATATTAGCAGGCGCATCCCACCATTTACTAACTTTGCCCTTTTTTTCTCCTTGGAATATTCACTGTATAAAAGAAATTCTTTCTAAATAAGTTAAAGATAGTCTTTCAATATTATCTTTTTATTTAAGACTTAGAAAAAAACTATTTTCTTGAAATCGGAACTCCATATGAAGTGCGAAGATTTTTTCCATGAATGTCATGTTTGATAATACTCTTAAAATTAAGTCTTTTGATCCAGTTTTGAAAGTCAATGAAAGTGGGAAAGATTCCTTCATACACACACACACTCCCAGAGCGAGCGAGAGCGAAAAAAAAGAGAGAGAGAGAAACGAGTAGAAATTTTATCAATCAAAACCTGATGGTAAAATCTTGCAGAGAGAGAGTAATTAGATCAATCAAACCCTGATGGTAAAAT
>NC_089741.1:22268991-22271491 GCF_040412425.1 Macrobrachium rosenbergii | reverse complement strand
TAATACGACGAAAGTAATGACAGGACGGAAATAATAAAAAATAAAAAGATGGACTTCGACGGAAATGGCAAGAGTAATATTAGAATAAAAAGCAAGTGTAAATTGGCAGAAGTAACAAGAAAAACCAAAACACAAAACATTGGGATAATGACAGCACTGGAAATGAGAGGAAAAAGCCATGGGTGAAATGGCAGGGGTGAAAGTGTAAAAAAAGTAAAAACTGCGCCGAAGTTTCTTCGGCGCAATGGAGTTTTTTGCACTGCCACGGCCCACGAAACTTTCAGCCACAACCCGGTGTGGCCTGTTTTGTTGGTACCTATTAGCGGTGCCAGATGCACGATCATAGCTAACTTTAACCTTAAATAAAATAAAAACTACTGAGGATAGAGGGCAGCAATTTGATATGCTCGATGATTGGAGGATGAATGATCAACATAACAATTTGCAGCCCTCTAGCCCCAGTAGTTTTTAAGATCTGAGGGCGTAAAGAAAAATTGCGGACAGAAAAAATTCGGATAGAAAAAGTACGGACGGACAGACAAAGCCATCTCAATAGTTTTCTTTTGCAGAAAACTAAAAATGCACTCTGGAGAAATGTCAATCCTCATCCTAATTTCATTTCCCTCCGGTCCCTCGTTTGGCTATTGATTATTCAAAAGGTTAACAAGGTTGCATGCAATTAAGACCAGCGCACCACTCTATTTAATTAAGACTTCTGGCACAGGATAGACACCAGTCCTCCTGGTTGGGTCGCGCCTACCACCTCTGACGATGTGCACTGCAGGTGCTGAGAAAACTCCAGACTCTCTTTTGCAGTTGTCTTGGTTGGTTGGGCCGCGTCCGGAGGTCCAATCCAGGTTTCCTATTCACTTTCACATTCTTTCACTCTTACGGGGTGCTTTGAGGCAAGGGTCCGTTCTGTCACAATGCTGGTTGATCTAAAATAAACCAATTAGCTTTACCCTTTAAGATTTTGAAATATTTTCCATATAATGCAGATGGATAAAAATAATATATTTTTGCCTTTCAGAAGTTTTTTTTAAGAGAGTCTTCTTTTCATTGTATATACAGTATATATATATATATATATATATATATATATATATATATATATATATATATATATATATATATATATATATATATTTTATAGCGCTAATAGTGAGATGAGCAGGTTAGCGATGACAGTCGGTGTTCAGTAATTATGTGGTAGGATGTAGGGAGAGAGAGAGAGAGAGAGAGAGAGAGAGAGAGAGAGAGAGAGAGAGAGAGAGAGAGAGAGAGAGAGAGAGAGAAACTCTCAGTTCCGAACAATTACAAATATTTTTTAAAATTTATGTATATACATTATATATATATATATATATATATATATATATATATATATATATATATATATATATATATATATATAAGTAGGGTAAAAGGGTAAAAGGTGCCATTTGGCGTCCTCAAGAAAGGGTGTCATTTGGCGTCCTCAGTTATTATTATTATTATTATTATTATTATTATTATTATTATTATTATTATTATTATTATTTATTTTTTTTTTATTTTTTGCTGAAGAAAATAACATGCATATATAAAATAAATTATGTAGTAAGTAGGGTAAAAGGTGCCATTGGCTTCCTGGCGTCCTGAACATTTGGCGTCCTCAAGAAAGGGTGTCATTTGGCGTCCTCAATTATTATTATTATTATATTATTTATTTATTTTATTTTTATATTTTTGCTGAAGAAAATAACATGCATATATAAAAAAAATTAAGTAGTAAGTAGGGTAAAAGGTGCCATTTGGCGTCCTGAACATTTGGCGTCCTCAAGAAAGGGTGTCATTTGGCGTCCTCAATTGTTATTATTATTATTATTATTATTATTATTATTATTATTATTATTATTATTATTATTATTATTATTTATTTATTTATTTTATTTTTATATTTTTGCTGAAGAAAATAACATGCATATATAAAAAAAATTATGTACTAGAGTAAAAGGTGCCAAGACTCCGAACTGATATGAGAGAGACCCACTGGGTGACTCAGCAACTGCTGTATGACAGATAAGAGTTGAACCAATATAAACTATCTGTTATTAATCCCACTTTATAGATAAGAGTCTGATTAGGAGGAGGAGACACCTGCTGAACTGATATGGCTGAACTGATATTATACATATAAATATATATACAATTCCTCTCTCTCTCTATCTCCATATATATATATATATATATATATATATATACATATATATATATATAAATATATATATATATATATAGTGTGTGTGTATATATATATATACACGTATATATATACATATAAACCTGTACATGTTGTTTACACGCAAACACAGTATAAGTATGTACATATATTTTGTGTGTGTGTAAATATATACATATATATATATATATATATATATATATATATATATATATATATATATATATAATATATATATATATATATATATATATATTGATAGATAGATATATATGTATG
>NC_089741.1:22246491-22263991 GCF_040412425.1 Macrobrachium rosenbergii | reverse complement strand
TATAAAAATAAAATAAATGATAATAGTAATAATAATAATAATAATAATAATAATAATTGAGGATGCCAAATGACACCCTTTCTTGAGGACGCCAAATGTTAAGGATGCCAGGACGCCAAATGGCACCTTTTACCCTACTTACTACATAATTTTTTTTATATATGCATTTTATTTCTTCAGCAAAAATATAAAAATAAAATAAATAATAATAATAATATTAATAATAATTGAGGACGCCAAATGACACCCTTTCTTGAGGACGCCAAATGTTCAGGACGCCAAATGGCACCTTTTACCCTACTTACTTATATATATATATATATATATATATATATATATATATATATATATATATATATATATATATATATATATATATATATATATATATTGTGTGTGCGTGTATTTCTGGGCTGGCTTGTATGCAAGCACTTATGAAATCCAAAATGTAAATAGCAGCAGGTAGGCTACACGATTATTCTACCGACTTCGTCTTGGAGTTTCTGATATGGCATAGCATTGTAACGCGGGGTAGTATTTCATCAGCGTCCACCTTGTATTTAACAAAGCTATAATGCCTTGTGGATTCCTCCGTATTTTTACAGCATGTGTTTACAAGCACGAAGTAATGCGTTTAGGATTAAAACGTCCAGTGTAACAACGAGCAGTCTGGAGCGTAACAAGAAAAAGTTGTTTTGAGAAATTGTCCCGAATTCCTGAATGTTCCTGAATGTCTTGCCGCAGATTTAGCTACAAAATTACTTGGTCTTGCTAGAATAAAAAGGTATGTTTCATATTTTAGAACTTCATCAAGACGTGGAATAGTAATATTGCCATTTCTTAAATACTAGAATTCACTGAAGAAAATTTTATAAGACATGAAGTAAACATAGATGACAAGCACTCATAAGTGGCATAAATGCTACCTCTCTTGTACAGTAAACAATGAAATACTTTGGATGATAAACAATACAGAAAATTGAATTATTTTGAATTTTATATAACACAAGCAGGTAATACCACCTTATAGTCCAACCAACCTTAGTCCTGGTGTCACTGGCACTGGCGCCTGGATATTGTGGTCTTGAAGTTAGACGCGTTGATGGCTATTGGTTTCTTATGCCCCAGTCATGGGGAGAAGGTCATTCGAGATAGGGGTTCCAACCTAAAACCCCCGGAGAAAGTATAGTAGTCTATACCATGTACCAATGTTCACGAATATAGATTCTTGAAAATCCAGAGGAAATACTAGGTTGTTATTATTATTATTATTATTATTGAACAAAATGACCGTTTGGATAACGTGCAGACGGCGAATTTGTTCAGGGAAGTTAGTTTAATAGAGGGTCTTCTTCCAAGATATTTATTATTATTATTATTATTATTATTATTATTAAACAGTTTAACCAGACCATTCATTCACATAAGGCTGGCCTGAGGTAGTTGTTCACTCTTGATCTGGAAAATTGAAGCAAGTCATAGTTAAAGAAGTTGGACAGCTGAGGAGGAAGAGACCAAAGTTGATGAGCGTTCGGAAGGAAGTTGAAAAATAAAAAGAAAATATTCTATAATACCAAAAAACAGTGGCTTTCTTCCCCCGCCTCACAAGACAAAAATATAAAATAGAATTACTTTTGGAATCACACAGTGCCCCCATGACACAGTTCAACCGCATCTCTTGAGAGAGAGAATCAGGAGAAAGAGAATCAGGCAACAATATTTTGAGTTTATCATGACGAGCCACATTCCCCAAGCGCTTGCGTCGGGCACAAATTAGCAGAGATATGTCATTTAATTAGCTGGGTAGCAATCCCGAAAATAGTTCATGTCAGGATTTATGATCTTATTAATCTCAGAGCGCAAGGAGAAATGGACCTCGCGCATTTACGTGAAAAATAGCAATGGGGATTTTGTAAAAGTCGTTTCCCTGCTTCGTTCCTTCTGAAGGTCATATTCTTCATATATTCTTATTGTTATGAAGTTAGTTGGGATCCCAGAGCAGGAATTTCTTCAAGGAAATGTTTCCGTAGTTTTCATCTGTAATGTTCTTCAGTGAACACTGTTAGGCAATGAGCTCTGAAGTGCGTTAGGACATAACCCTTAAGAATAGCTTGTGTTTCATTAAATATACATGCATGCAAATGGTCACATATACATAGTTCATAGTTTAAAGGATCTTACAGACATTGCTGTGATGCCTGTGAGGTATCTTTCTGTTGCTGTATCAAATGTTGAAAAGTTAATAAGAACGGTTCCTTAAAAAAAGTGTATATATATACATATATATATGTATATATATATGTATATATATATATATATATATATATATATATATATATATATATATATATATATATATATATATATATATATATATAGAGAGAGAGAGAGAGAGAGAGAGAGAGAGAGGTAACGTGTGTGCCAGGGACAAAAGAGGCAAAGAGAGAGTTCCACAGTTTAGCAGCATAGAATAAATACAGTTACGGAAACATTCTTTCTCAGAGTTTCTGGTATACCATCTTAAAAGAATTATACTGTACAAGTAAATATCTCAATGTGTGTCTTGGTAGATTTTCAGACAGGAAGGTAAGAAATCCATATAACTGACTCCGACATTTCTTGACTCTCTACACGCTTAGGGGCGGCGCGAATATTGAATTTCGGGAGTACGCTTGATACTGCCTACCATCTCAAAAGTCCCAAGTAATAACGTAGTTTTTCGGGCCACTGAAGCGTTACACGAAGTATCAGACATAAACCAATTTAAAACTTGGTGCTGATGCCCTTGGACGCTGGAACATTATATATAAGGGCAATAAGTTTCAAAAGTAGTTTTCCCTGGCGAAGAAAATGGAACAGTCGTGGAGGAGAGAGAAAGAGTGGGTGGGGTTGAGGCGGGGTGGTGGAGTAATGATATAGCCAGCCGGGTAGATATAGAGACTGATAAAGGAGGGGGAAATAGAGACATAAACAGGCATTCTGTAATAGAAAACTGTTATACCGGATTTCTCTGTCCTTCCGCACTTTTTTCTGTCCGCACTTTTTCCGGCCCGCACTTTTTTTCTGTCCGCCCTCAGATCTTAAAAACTACTGAGGCTAGAGGGCTGCAAATTGGTATGTTGATCATCCACCCTCCAACCCTCAAACATACCAAATTGCAGCCCTCTAGCCTCAGTAGTGTTTATTTTAAGGTTAAAGTTAGCCCTAATCGTGCTTCTGGTAGCGATATAAGATAGGCCACCACCGGGCCGTGGCTAAAGTTTCATGGACCGCGGCTCATACAGCATTATACCGAAACCACCGAAAGATAGATCTATTTTCTGTGGCCTTGATTTTAAGCTGTAGCGGCTGTACAGAAAACTCGATTGCGCCGAAGAAACTTTGGCACATTTTTTTACTTGTTATACTACACCTGAGTTTTACAGTACATGCATGCAGTTGTGGATTCCGTGTCCCCATCGGTAATAATAATAATAATAATAATAATAATAATAATAATAATAATAATAATAATAATAATAATAATAACAATAATAATAATAATAATAATAATAATAATAATAATAATAACAACAACAATATAATAATAATAATGGTGAAGAAATCCGCAATGCTGTAAGTGTAAATATATGTTAATGATTGAGATTAATCGAGCAGCTTCTCAAAGACTCCCTTTGTATATATGTTTAATATATACTTACTTTTACATCATTGTGGATTTCTTCACCTTTTTAGGAACCCATTATGAGATTTTTATGAATAATAATAACAACAGTAATAATAAATATAATAATAGTAATAATAAGGGAGAAGACATATAATAATAGTAATAATAAGGGAGAAGACCTTCTCCGAGGGAAGTATAATTGAATATGACAGCTGTTTCTGTGTCACTTAATTTGTAAAGAGTCTTTCCTAGGCGTCGTGCAGACTCTTCATCAGCGTTCAGCTGGTATGTTAAGGAACCCCAATTTATATCCCAGCTACCCGCTGATTAAAAGGTTACAAGACGCGTAAGAAGAAGGCTATAAAAATGAAATGTAGAAACAGCTATTATATTCAAAAATAATAATAATAATAATAATAATAATAATAATAATAATAATAATAATAATAACAAAGACCAAGCAAGCTGCTCATGGAAGCACGTTCACAAATCTCTTGTTAATTGGCATTTCACGATATAGCCAAGGATAACAAAGGAAAAATAAAAACAAATATGTGGTATATTGAGCAGAACTCAGCACACCCAATAACTGGCAAGCGCAGCTTCAGTATCTGAGGCCCTTACCGAAGAGCCTTATGTAGGTAATTGTACAGGTTGGGAAGTTCTTCGTTGGACGAGCGGGTTCCGTTCTGAGCTACCACTCTGTTGGCCGCGAATTCGAATCTCCGACCGGCAAATGAAGAATAAGAGGAATTTATTTCTGGTGATAGAAATTCATTTCTCGCTATAATGAGGTTCGGGTTCGACAATAAGCTGTAGGTCCCGTTGCTAGGTAACCAATTGGTTCTTAGCCACGTATAATAAATCTAATCCTTCGGGCCAGCCCTAGGAGAGCTACTAATCAGCTCAGTGGTCTGGTTGAACTAAGATATACTTAACTTTTTGTACAGGTTGGGTCATAACAGAATGAAGTGGAAATAATGGATTATTATTATTATTATTATTATTATTATTATTATTATTATTATTATTATTATTATTATTGGTTGAAATAAACAAACACTCGGTTAGCACAAGCCTAAAGTTCACGAATTAGCGGAGCATGCTTCTCAACAACAGAATGTCAATATATGTAAAGAGAAAACGGAAATAAGAAAAATAATAGAATGATAATTTTAAAAAATTAGTAACCAACACGAATTCTCATTAGAAACACTTTTTTAGTACTTTCATTTCTTCACAACAAGGTTGGTAATTTTTCCTCATGAGAAAAGCAAACGAGATATGAGATTTTTAAAGGAGGGGAACACCCTGCAGTTCCTCACGCGTGGCGCACTGTCTTTTAATATTCATCCTTGCAGTTTAATTTCTTCACACCCAGCTGTCCAATTTCTTCAGTAATATTTTTGTTTTCATTTTCGCCCCTCATTCACGAAGGAAAACTCCCAGGCACTCTCGTGGTAGTCTAGAAATATGATTCATTGGTATGATTAAACTATTTGATAATGTTAATTATTGTAATCATTGACTGTTTTTTCTAGAGCTGACCTCTGTTAAAGGAAATGGTTTACTATTGGAATAATAGCAATTATACTACTTTACCACCCAGTGGTCGGGATGATAGCTGACAGGTAGTCTAACCAATAGTCAGCCTCTCTCGCCAGTGGCCCTTATGAAGCATACAGAATGAAAATGCCTTTGGCGGTTAGTATGAAATTTGACTATCATCCTGATCCTCTCATATATTACCATTATTTTTACGGCATGAATACAACATTAATTGATAAAAATGGCTCCTTAAGGTGTTACCCTATCTAAAAGTCCAGTATTTCAGGAACGAAGTCGCAAGTCCCATACCCAATGCCTTTGATGACTTTGCAAATTATATGTGGAAGTTTAGTAGCAGTCACCCACCCATTGATCTGACAGGCTTAGAGTTGCTGAACGCCTCTAGTAGAAAGACCAGAGTTGAATTAGATCTATTGCAGTGAATCAGTTGTAGTTGTTTGCTAATGACCTCCCTCACAAATATAGCAGGCCAGAAGTCATTACGTTTGAAGTCAAGTCATTTAAAGAAATCTTGCCTAAAGTTAAATATATATACATACATACACACACACACACACACACATATATATATATATATATATATATATATATATATATATATATATATATATATATATATATATATACACACACAAAGCATTAAGCTACAAATGTCGTTTAATATCCAATTCGCTCTACTTCGGGAACATCACCCTAGGGGAATTATAATTGATAAGTGATTCGAGTCTCTCAGGTACTGAATCATTTATCAATTATAATTCCCTTCTGTCGATATTTCGAAGTAGAGCGAATTGGATATTAAACATTTGTAGCTTAATGTTTGTGTATATGAAATGTCACGGTGATGTGATAAAAATTCATAAATGTGTATATATATTTATGTGTATATATATATATATATATATATATATATATATGTACATGTATATATATAGCGTATATGTATACATATGTGTGTGTGTTTGTATGTATATTACCAGCATATCATTGGCATTTTTATATCCGTCTCAATAATTACTAGACACAGACCATGAACTGGAACCCTCCCTCCCAAAAATATCAAGGAAGCACTTTGCTTTCGGACAACGAACAAAAGACGAAATAAAAGCGCAAACTTCCTTAACAGCTGTTCCCGAGAAAAAAGGTGGGGGGCTAGGACGGAGAACGACAAGAAATGTTAAAACTCGGTCTTCATTTCCATCGGAAACGGATGCTGGAGCTCAGATGGAAAGTGGTTAAATACTTTCGAAAGTTTTTGCTGCTTTTTTTTTTTTTTTTTTTTTTGTCTTTTTTCCTCACGATTTTTTCTTGCGTATTCTTTCCATTATAAGTTTTTTAATGGTTTTTGCTGCTTGTTTTTGCAGTTTTTGTTTTTGTTTTTGTCTTTCTTCCCATTAATTTTTATTAGTGTATCTCTTTCGGCTGTAAATATTTCCTACTGTGTCTGTTTTCCCTTCCATATGTTTTTGTTACATATATTGTTATTTTATGTTCTTTAGGCAGTTCTCTCGTTGCTGTATGCATTTTTCGTGGACTGTGTTTGTTACACATTTTTTCCATACTTTTCGAAAGTTTTTGCTAATTGATTTTGCTGATTTTATTTTCTTCTCATGAATTTTTTTTTTTTTGTATATTTCATTCAACTCCAAATATTTTCTGTCAAGTGTCTTGTTTCCTTCCATTATTGTTTATTATTGATTCTTATCTCTTTGCTGAATATATTTTGTGTTGAATGTTTTTGTTGCTCATTTTTTTTCGCTTATGTTTTCGTCCATGATGTACACTTTTATAGACCTGCTGTCGCTCTTTTGCTTTCTATTTACTTCTAGACCTGCTGTCGCTCTTTTGCTTTCTATTTACTTCTAGACCTGCTGTCGCTCTTTGCTTTCTATTTACTTCTAGACCTGCTGTCGCTCTTTTGCTTTCTATTTACTTCTAGACCTGCTGTCGCTCTTTTGCTTTCTATTTACTTCTAGACCTGCTGTCGCTCTTTTGCTTTCTATTTACTTCTAGACCTGCTGTCGCTCTTTTGCTTTCTATTTACTTCTAGACCTGCTGTCGCTCTTTTGCTTTCTATTTACTTATAGACCTGCTGTCGCTCTTTTGCTTTCTATTTACTTATAGACCTGCTGTCGCTCTTTTGCTTTCTATTTACTTCTAGACCTGCTGTCGCTCTTTTGCTTTCTATTTACTTATAGACCTGCTGTCGCTCTTTTGCTTTCTATTTACTTCTAGACCTGCTGTCGCTCTTTTGCTTTCTATTTACTTTTATAGACCTGCTGTCGCTCTTTTACTCTCTATTTACTTATAGACTTGCTGTCGCTCTTTTGCTTTCTATTTACTTCTAGACCTGCTGTCGCTCTTTTGCTTTCTATTTACTTCTAGACCTGCTGTCGCTCTTTTGCTTTCTATTTACTTCTAGACCTGCTGTCGCTCTTTTGCTTTCTATTTACTTATGCCAGTCAACGCTCACACCAGGTTCCTAAATCTGTTGCAAGCTTATAAATATCGTCCCTAATAAAATAACAAAGTAACAGAAAAATGCAGAAAAAAATTAATGTAAAGTAAAAACATTTATGCAGAAACCTCAAACTTCACACAAACAAACACTAAGAGAGAGAGAGAGAGAGAGAGAGAGAGAGAGAGAGAGAGAGAGAGAGAGAGAGAGAGAGAGAGAGAGAGAGAGATTCTGTAACATTCAGCAAAGTCCACAATGACCCGAGCGGCTTCCGACAGCTTATCCATAGTTATTAATTTTAACGAAGTCTCGTGGAAACAGATTATCACAGTCTGCCAAGCGATTCTGATAATGGCAATTTCCGCGTAAATCCCTCATTCAGAGTGCGATCCCCCGAAGAGATTTCCAGTGTATGGCGGTAGAGGGACAGAAACAAGTCATTGAACCGTGTAATCCCAGGATTACAGTAGTCAAAATTACCATGAGATTACGTAGGATTATCAGATAAAGTAGTTTTAAAATTCTGTTATTATTATTATTATTATTATTATTATTATTATTATTATTATTATTATTATTATTATTATTATTATTGACACCATATTCTTTGGAAGCTTGAATTTCAAGTCAGTGGGCCCTTTGGGGCATGTTCCAAATGAATAGGGTTCATCAGATTTATAGAAATAATAATAAAAATAATAATAATGATAATATTTATTCATAAATGAAAAGTGAAAGTTGCATCAGTGTAGTGTTTAAGAGGCTGAACAGCTAATGGAAGAAGATAATGGATGGTAAAGTAAAAGGCAAAAAGAAATGCCCCTCTCGGCCGCCCCCCCCCCCGTCCCCACCCCCACCCCGCGGGGGATCTCAGCCAACCAAAGCAAGTCTCAGCATTTTGATTTGGGTCCAGAGGTCCACAACAGGTTTCTTATTCTTTTTAACACCTGATCACACTTGGGGCAAAGCTCATTGCTGGCATAAGGTTTTCTTAATCCTACTAGTCAACCACTATCCACTAGGAGCAATTTTATCGCTATTTTATTAACTTTTTTTATCAGTAATTCTTGAACATTAACAAAATTACTATTGGCATAGAAAAACTATTCCAGATGTTCTGTGGAATGTCTGAAGAATTTGATATCAAGCGTCTGGTTAGCATATAGTTATTATTATAACCCGTCCTAATGAAATATCTTGAAGTATAATTATCTTAGATGAAGAAGAAGCACATGATCAACAAAGTGGGGGTAGGTTATAAAAATTACGGATAGTGGAGCTGACCACGAAAATAAGATTTCTCACATCTAATGCTAATTCTGCTGAAAATGTCGAACTAATGCCAAACTTGTTACTTTATCTGGTGACAACCGGTGTATGTGAAAAAACAAACACACATGCACACACATATATGTATAAATTTCTAACTCACCACGGGACCGAACCCCGGTCTTTCGAGTGAGAGTAAAGGGCATTAGCAATTCGGGCACAGAGGTCATAAAAGGAGTTGGAACCGAAGTACTTAAGTACCTAAGGTTTTTTCCCGGGCAGGCGACTCAAGGGTTGCCATACCAGCGAATTTTACCTAACTCCCCGACACATCAGCGCTCGAATTGCTAGCATTTCATTACCCAACTTCTTTTATGACCTTTGTGCCCGAATTGGTAATGCCCTGGACTCTCACTGAAAGACCAGGGTTGGTCCTGTGGTGAGTTAGAGATTTATTTCTGTGAAACACGTTCTCATGTGTTATATATATATATATATATATATATATATATATATATATATATATATATATAAATCTATATATATATATATATATATATATATATATATATATATATATATATATATATATATATATATATATATATATATATATGAGGAGGATGATAAAACGACAAAGAGAAACACAGAATAGAATAACTCACTAATATGTTATTATTGCTCATGAAAAGTATTTGAGGCTATTGCCTCAAATATCTTTCTATATCTTTCTATATCATTTTTCTTTTCTTAGAGCAAACAAACATAAACTAGAAACTGAAGATGTCTACTCTCTAAGATATTTGGAAAGTTTCCGAAAAGAAATGGAATCCAAAGTTTTCCTCTTATGTATCTAAGGAAATTGGAAAAGTTTTCCTAGACCACCATCTGGTACGCTAAGCACTTAAGGATTAAGAGTCATTATTTTGCATTTATGACTTTTCTCCTTGCTGACTTCTCAGTAAAGTAACAACAAGAACGAATCAGTTCCTGGATTTTGATTGCATTATACGGCTTTATAACGCTTTAATCTTTTATGGTGTAGCATTAGGCTCGTATAACACAAGATTATACAAAACCAGTTAAGTCTATGTTACATACATGCGACTGTGTGTGTGTGTACGTGTGTGTGTAAGAGAGAGAGAGAGAGAGAGAGAGAGGCATAGTGTGAAGGTTATAGGCAAGCACATAGCAGTCGGTTTAATGTTAACCAATAGACCAGACACATGGTAGTACTATATTGTTTTGTATTTAATAGCCATTTTATATTGAGCATCATTTTCATTGGGAGGTATCCGATGGTCTGATCACTCCGATAATTGTCAGGTAAAAGATTGAGATCACCAGTTTCAGTGAACGGGGAATCATACAGGATACATAATTAAGAATCTCTTTTGCAGAAACCCTTTGCTCGTGTAAGGAATCCAGAAGATTTATGATTCTTATACCTGGGAAATATTCCTAAATGTTCCATCAACAGTAAAAAGGTTTCCTTTAGAATTTTCAAACACTTCTATGGCTTTTTAATTAAGACCAAAGTCTTTCATATTTTCCCT
Source organism: Macrobrachium rosenbergii (assembly GCF_040412425.1). Taxonomy (NCBI): domain Eukaryota; kingdom Metazoa; phylum Arthropoda; class Malacostraca; order Decapoda; family Palaemonidae; genus Macrobrachium; species Macrobrachium rosenbergii. The sequence continues at coordinate 22,253,472 of NC_089741.1, read as the reverse complement.
TACCATCTTTTCGAGCCTGGGCTAAATAAGGGCATTTCGTTGGCATTCCGACTGACCTTTTCATTAGAATTGCAAGTTGCAAATTCTCGATTGCTCCTTTCGTGGTATTGGTTAAGTAAATGATGGGTTAGGTCTTATTATTATCATTAAACACCCAAGCATCTACTCAACTGTTTATTGCTTGATGGCCCTATTTGTCTTGTCGTTACCTTGTTTTTTTTTTATATTTGTGTTGTTTTGTATTTTTTTTCTTGTTTCAATAGTTTTTGTTTTGGCTCCCGTCTGGGTAGGTCCTTCTTTTCGTGTCATGGTATATACATATAAACATATATATATATATATATATATATATATATATATATATATATATATATATATATATATATATATATATATATATGTGTGTGTGTGTGTGTGTGTGTGTGTGTGTGTGTATTCATATATATATATATATATATATATATATATATATATATATATATATATATATATATGTGTATATACTTTATATATTATATATAACAAAAATAGAGAAAAGGACATCAAATCATTCAACACGACCCCAAGCTAGATGGAATGGAATGGAAGATCTAGTCAGTCACTCTGAGAAAACCTCACGTCAAAGAAATGTAAATTAACTAAAGCAGTACTCGAGCTCTTCGCAGTTACTGAGAATAAATGTAATATCTCGAGAATAAATAATCAGCGGATCTCCCATCATGACAACAAGTTCCATACAGGTATTTTTCCCTCTTCTCTCCATCCCCCCCCCCATCTCATTGCGTGAGGGAAGTGATGAAGGCAGTCGATGGGGAGGGGGTGGGGGGAGGGGGGGAATCCTTAGTGGGAAGCAGAAGGAGGGGAGAAAATAGAACGGGGATCTTTATGAAGTAATTTGCTCCGGGACGTATCCTCAGCGGGATCCGCTGATTATATCTTTTGATATATGCGTGTTGATGACATGGTTCAGCCTTCTCAGTTCGCCCCTCCATTGAAGTCGGCCTTTGAAAGAGATGAGCTTCGATTCGATTTGCTTGTTTGGGCTGTTTCTCGAAACTTTTTTTTTTTTATCGTTTCAGAGTGGATGAGCGTGTCGGATGAGAATGTTGGGTGAGAATACTGAGCGAGAATGTCGGATAAGAGTTTGGGATGAGAATGTCGGGTGAGAATTAGCGTGAGAATGTTAGACAAGAGTGTTGGGTGAGAATGTGGGATGAGATTATCGGATGAGAATGTTGGCAGAGAATGACGGATGAAAAGGTTGGATGAGAATGTCGGATAAAATGTTGGGCGAAAATGTCGGGTGAGAATGTCGATCCACTATAATTCGTTTGTTATTGATGCTCTTGTGAATGCCGTTGCATTAATTGTCAAGATATACAAATAATTTCTTTAAAGGAACTTGATATTATCCGTAATATTATACATGACTCATTGTAGCTCTGGTTCCTTTTTTTTATATTTTTGCTACTTTTCGGAGCATTGTTAGAATACCGTCACATTGCTATAATTTATAATTGATAATATATACATTTTAGGAATTGACAAGTTCCTCATGGCAATATGCTAGATGCTTAGAATATTATCTTTTTTTTTTCGAAACACGTCTTTTCTATACTGAGACCAGGTTAGAATACCGTCATATCTCGGCAGTTGATATAACAACCATGTACACTCGGCAAGAAAAGTGAGGATACAGTTTTCATTAGATTTCGTTCATCGAATTTTAATTTTTTTCTTACAAAAAACACATAATCTCGGTAAATTTACGCTAGAATATGAAAATACAATTCAAATTGTATCATATGTGTTAAATCTGCAAAACAAAAACGTTCAGATACTTAAAAACACCATGCATGTCCGCAGTAATCAGAATTTCTCAGATGACTTCGTTCATAGAGATCTAAAAGATATTGTGTGGATATCTTGGTGTAGTACTATTCATCAGAACGGCAATATTTACTCGTTTTCCGTTATGAACAGGCTTATTATTGCATCATCATACGAGGTAATGATAATTTCTTTAATGTTTACACATTCATATTTGTATTTCACGGTGTTAAAAGTCAGCTGGAATTAATGGCACTAAATGTTGTGACACCTAGGGTAGGTTGACCAAATCTATTTAAATCCGCAAGAGCGTTCTCTATGATGTGAAGGGCAGCGCGGGAGCTTCGGGGGGAAAACACAAGTAACTGGATGTTTCTTGACGTTGCCATAGTTTCTCTCTCTCTCTCTCTCTCTCTCTCTCTCTCTCTCTCTCTCTCTCTCTCTCTCTCTCTCTCTCTCTCTCTCTCCATTGCTAAAACATACTATACAAATATAGTATAGCTCAATCTCTAAAAGAAAAAAATAAAGAAATGAGTAGCTCTACTGATAGGCCTAGGCTTACACAACAGCAACTCTCTCTCTCTCTCTCTCTCTCTCTCTCTCTCTCTCTCTCTCTCTCTCTCTCTCTCTCTCTCTCTCCATTGCTAAAACATACTTTACAAATATAGTATCGCTCAATCTCTAAAAGAAAAAAAATAATGAAATGAGTACCTCTACAGTACATATAGGCCTAGGCTTACACAACAGCAGACTCTCTCTCTCTCTCTCTCTCTCTCTCTCTCTCTCTCTCTCTCTCTCTCTCTCATCATAACAATGCATTCGTTCCTTTTCGTTGGACATTGCTCAAATTTAACTCTTGATTTCATTATGGAAGACCGCGTTTCCGATTATGCAAGCATTCCGTTTAATGTGGTGTCATAAATTCATTTGTGTAAGGTTGTTTGGTAAGTTATGTCGAAAAATTTTTATTTTGCTCACAACTGTCGCTGCAAATTACAACTTGAACGAATACTGTAAAACTTACTACTGCATTTAAGTATCAATGATTTCAAAATCGTAGAATATGATTGAAAGTTATAGGAGGTCAAGTTAAAAACAAACATAATAAGACGGAAGCTCCTCCCCTTTCTAAAGTTACCAGATGTCGCATGATTGAGCAACATATGTCCGAAGATTTAAAAAAACTGTATCCTCACTTTTCTTGCCGAGTGTACATTATTTAGCTCCTTTGAGCGCAATATTAGAATACCGTTCTGTTGTTGCAATTCATATAATTACTAAGTTATGGAATACTTGTCAGGATTCGGGCATTTTGCACAACGATCAACCGCCTTTAGAATGCCGACATATTTTGTCGCATGCTCAAATTCTTGAGGTATAAAAGCGCATTATATTCCGGGTATTTCACATTGTAGGCATTTTTCATGACGCTTCCTAACCTTCTCATCTTAATACCAAGCTTATGTGGCTAACAGTCGTTTATGAGAATGAATTTGTTCTGGTTTTGTAGATATTTGGCCAAATATATTTTCGATATCCATTTTACTAAGTGATTCTTCCCTTATTGTTACTCAAGTACGTCATTATTTCCACCGAGAAATAAAGAAATAACTCATACTCCATCTGGCTACTATTTTACTATTTTGTATTACAATTACAAAATAGTAGTCAGATGTAGTATTACTGTGAACAAAACGTTACACGGGCAAAGACAAGAAATATGAACAATATCATTCTTATTTGTTGGCAGAGCACTCCAGAGGAAATGAAATATCTGATACTGTCACTCCTGCAGGTCAGACTTAAGATATATACCCAGGAGAACATTGTACATTAAATTACCAGGTGTCGTGTGTAGAATATTAGCTGAACGCCTCTGCCAAGTGATGGTAATGTTGAATTGATATATACAGGGTATATAAAAAAGAAAATAATATAAATTAATCTTGTGTTACTTTCCGTGTGTATATATATATATATGTTTTATATATATATATATATATATATATATATATATATATATATACTGTATATATAATGAAATTTTTTATCACACCGTGATTTATATACAATCATGAAGCTAGAATGTCGCTTAATATCAAATTCACGCTACCTGGGGAATATCCCCGATGGGGAATTATCACCGAAGGCAGTACCAGTCCATTTATCACGTATAAATTCCCCTTTGGTGATAATTCCCCATCGGGGATATTCCCGAGGTAGCGTGAATTTGATATTAAGCGACATTTGTAGCTTCATGATTATATATATATATATATATATATATATATATATATATATATATATATATATATATATATATATACACACGCATAGATATATATATATATTATATATTATATATATATATATACATAAATACATACAGTATATATATGCGTGATTCTACCAAGAGGCTAGTTCCCTTATAGTGGGTGGCTCTAATGTAAAACCCGTAACAGTTATATCCACCCTCACCTTTAACTGCTGAATCAAGTACGAATCCCCTGTCCCTACACAGAAGACTGTTGAGGACCTCGTCGAGTACCGCTCACAAATTCACAATGCATCCTACGCACACTTCGCTCACCCCAGCCTTATAAGGAATAGCATGCTTTGTGAATTTTGAACCCACTTCTGTTCAGTAATTTTCCCATTCCTTTATCCTTCATTTTTTGGTCTCCCTTGTTTTTTATTTTACTGTACTTTGCTACCATTTTTAACAAACAACCAACGTCCTATCTCTTCATTTCTCACCCTTTCGTCCGTACGTAATCAACATAGTACAGTAAGCATCATTTGTACGTACATGAAATAATTTATCCCCATATATATTATCAAAGCACTATATTTTCAGTTATTATTTCTTACAACTTTTTAAACTGTTATGAAACGAGCCGAATGGCCACAAACTTGATGTGGATGAGAAGAAGAGAACTCTTAACAATTTCATGTTGAAAGTTTTTAGATATATTTTAATCATTATAGCTCTTTTCGATGTTCCATTTCTTTCCTGCGTCTCCGAATTAATATTTTATTTTTGATAACTAATTCCATCGTGATCATCGGAACTAAATATTTTCGCGCGGATATTGCAAATCTTGCCAAGGAAACAAATGATAAATTTAAGACTGCCTTATTTATTACCTCCGCTGGCAAAGCTGAACAGAGCGTATCTCTTAACAAGTGTTTTGTGTTATCTGTCGGTCAGTCTGTCCACGAGACATCTCAGAAAATTAGCGAAGGATTTCAATGAAATTTTGTGAAGGGGTGGGTCATGGACCAAGGGAAGAATGGTTCAAGTTTGATGTGAATCCGAGTCTGGATTTAGATACCAGAATATGATTATTGTTGCAATCAGAGGTGTGTTTCGAGTCCATTGATGAATACCTGAAACTCATTCTCTGTTGTTAAATATGTTTCTTCTTTTGATATTGATTTAATCATTGGCGTTTATGCATAAGTGAAACAGAGAGTGCTAGAAGGCCGCTTCTTACACTTGAAATATAAAAAAATGACAAAGTTTAGAATCTGAAAAGTGCTTCTCACTAATACGTTGCCTAAGCCACTAGCATAGGACTGGGTATATTATAATTACCCTGAAAACGACGTAAATATGAAATTCGTTTAAATATAAGTATTTGGAATTCATAATTTACTTTGTTGCTCCCCATACATACCTTTGAGACTTAACTTCGGACCTTTCTTCTTGCTTCCGTTTTCCCTATCTTTTCCATTCTTTAAGAGACAAGTCTATTGCATCCTTTTGGGTTATACTTCATTAGTTTGCTTTCCCTATTTTCTCGTTTTTTTATTATTTTCCTCGGCCTGGGCAAGAAAAGGGTATCTGGCTGCCAATCCATTGGCCTCACCTCGAGAAATTATTCGCATTTTCATCTCTAAAATTCAGGCGTTTATTGAGTGCCGTTCTCACAAAGACTATTGTACCTCAAGTCGATTCTCTGTTGTTGACAAGACACAAAAGAAGAAATAAACGCTATACGAGTGATTGGAGAATATCGCAGGAAAAGAGAATAGTCTTTGCAATAAGCAACAACGGGAACACTGGGATGGAAAATAAGGTGTCACAGACACGTCCGCTTTCTTTGTTTGCCTCTCTCTCTCTCTCTCTCTCTCTCTCTCTCTCTCTCTCTCTCTCTCTCTCTCTCTCTCTCTCTTTGTATATGTATATATTTGTACGATCTCCTTCTCTGTGTAATATTGCAGCAACGATCATATTAAAAACTACAGTACTTGCAGCGTTTTTGTACATAAACTTAAAAAATCAAATAATGAATTATAGAGACAAAGTGAAAATGGAAGAAAAATATACATGTCAGCAGTTTATATATGTTTGTAACTATAATCATAATTGCCTAGTAGGAGAGAGAGAGAGAGAGAGAGAGAGAGAGAGAGAGAGAGAGAGAGAGAGAGAGAGAGAGAGAGAGATTCCTCATCACTCTTCCGCACCAGTGGCAGTAGACATTTTTTTTTTTTTTTTTTTAAGCTAACAACATCATATGGCATAGCATTAAATCATGCATTTTCTCTCGAGAATATCAGCCTCTCCCTTATTTATGAGCCTGCTAGAAACAATTGGAAAATGAACGCGAGTAGGAGGGTAGAGTTAGTCCCTTCTCGCTAAATCACCGAATACATCTGGTATTAATACGAAGTTATGATTTATAAGTCGTTGGACTGCGGGAGGGGGTTTCTAATTTCATTTCATTCGCATAATAAATCACATTAATGTGTTCTTAGGTAATAACTCCTATTATTTTTTATGCATACTGGAGCGTGCGGTTTCTCTGTGAATACAACGGTGTGGTGAATATGCGCAATAAAATAACGTGTACTGAATACTAAAAATATTGTTTTATCTATAGAGAGTTGTCATGACTGATAATTGAATCAAATGCCCATACAGCCTTTCTGAATATGTTATTTAGGAGAGTTGTATGGGTATTTAATTCAATTGTCAGTCTTGAAAACGCTATATAGATAAAAAAAAAAAAAAGTTAGTATTCAGTACAAGTTATTTTTCCACATTACCGATTGATAATATGCCTCAACTATGTTTTGATTTGATCAACTGTTTCAAAAGGGTTTGCTATGTTTGTTTTCTTTTTTCCTAGCAAGATTTATCACGCA
>NC_089741.1:22216491-22241491 GCF_040412425.1 Macrobrachium rosenbergii | reverse complement strand
TTCTCTCTCTCTCTCTCTCTCTCTCTCTCTCTCTCTCTCTCTCTCTCTCTCTCTCTCTCTCTCTCTCTCTCTCTCTCTTCCGCTGAAATGAAGTCATCGTTCATTCCCCTTCCGCTTGCACTTCTGGCAACTAGCAAGAACAGCCAGGATAATACCAAAATACAATTTTGTGTAACTGGAATTTAGCAACAGGTATTCACAGCAGGCAAGGAGTCTCTCTCTCTCTCTCTCTCTCTCTCTCTCTCTCTCTCTCTCTCTCTCTCTCTCTCTCTCTCTCTCTCCCTCTCTCCGCACGTGGTGGAATTTAAATTTTGCATCTTTTATATATAGTACCTTGGTCTTTTTGTACAGAAATATTTCGTGTGTGTTTCTCATTCGTAAGTTAAAATTCTTAAAGTAGGGTGTGGGTTGTACGAGATGCCGAAATAGTTTTGTCAAAACACACATATAAGATATATATATATATATATATATATATATATATATATATATATATATATATATATATATATATATATATATAATTAAAGGATTAATGAAGCCAGCATTCACATATAATTACAACTGCGAGATACCATCCAGTTGGAATGAGGTCCTGTTAGTAATTGTATTAATGCACAGAGCAATTTTGTATGTGATAAAGTTAATATATACATACATATATGTAAGTATATATATGTGTATATATATATATATATATATATATATATATATATATATATATATATATATATATATATATATTTATCTGTGTGTGAAACTTATATCGTTCGTTACTCAAAATATACTCAAAAAACATATCAGTTTCTACGTTCTATCTTTCCCTTATCACAAACAAGTAATGAACAAGTGATATTCCCATTTGCGCTATTTTTTCCCTCCTAGAATTCTGTCCTAAGGATTTTGCTTATCTGGCTGACGCAATTTTCTATTTGTTTTATACAAATCCATTTGATTAGTAGAGTAATAACAATAATAACAGTCACTGCTTTTATTATCTTTCCAGCCAAGATCGATCCGAAAAGGGAGAAATGATTTGGCCGTATTGCTGAGAAATCCACTGATTTTCTCCTGACTTTAGCAGTAAATTGTGTAACTGGTTGTTAGTCGACTATAGTTTGTTGTCAGGAGAAGAGCATAGGCCAGCCATCTCATACCAAAGTTGTTGTTGTTATTGAATAAGCTGGCCTTATGCCAGCACGGGCTCTTGCTTATGCTTATAGAGCAGCCCGTAAGTTATTTTTTGATGTGCAGGTGAAATTAAGGATATGAAGGTGATTTCTTTATTTGTGATTGATGGGCGTGCCAGTGAAATGGTGTAAAGTGAAGGGTTAACAGGCGAGGTTGCAAACCTCTTTGGGCCCTAAGGCACCCGTCACTTGGAGAGAAAGAACCAGTAAGAAGAATGAAATATTTTTTTCGTCGGAGAAAAATCGGAAAAACAGAAAATCTATGGAGATTTAATACCATATTTAACTTACTTTGAAGAACAGAAAGGAACATCGATCTTTTAGTAGTAGGGATCGATGGAGGAAAATGAAGAATTTTAAGTTTTAGAGAAAGCAACGCAAACAGAAGTAGTAGCTTAAGCGGTAGTTAGAGCGATAGTTGAAAAATTTCGGTCGTTAGACGTGAGGCGGCCGAAAAAAGGGGAAAGGAAGGCTTTAAGTAGTAGAAACAGGATAGTTGCTAATCAAATGATTAACCACTCTCAGAGTACTTGTCTCGGAGCTGCTGTTTGAGGGTATCCCCGGCAGGAGAAATGCGATGATGGTACCAGATTTCTTCGAGCAGATCGTGTACCAATGAGGAAATCCTTTTTCTCTCTATTTCCGGGTCTTTTTTTCCCAGTTTGCGGTTGTACTTGGGTTTTTACACCCTATCTTAACGGCTTTGATTAGGGCACCAAGGAGGTCTCAAGTTGAGAAAAGCACCTGTGGCTGTTGCATTTCCCGGATTGAGGCTTGAGGTTCGATGACGGGATTTGGAGTAGCCTGAGGAGGAAGGGAAGAGGCTTGAAGTTCTGGGTTAGGAGTAGATTGAGGGGTTGGGGGTGTTGGCTGCTCAGTTTGAGTCCCCATATCGTGACACAAAACAGGCGCTGCTTCACCCACTTGTTTGGTCGTCTCTACCCGTGGCTCTGGTGGTGTCGTTGGTCTGGGTGCAGGTGTTGCCTAGGAGGTACTTTTGACAGGTTGGCTCTTGCTTTCAACTGTGCAATGCGTGGTACTCGAGCACTGCATCCCCCGTAGGGGAGTAGTGCCGTCAGTGCACCTCGTGCGGGGCACTGTAGGCATTACTTAAGGTTCTTTGCAGCGTGGCTTCGGCCCGCAGCTGCAACCCTCTTTGTCCCCTCTACTGTACCTCCTTTCATATTCTTTCTTCCATCTTACTTTCCAACCTCTCCTAACAATTGATTCATAGTGCAACTGCGAGGTTTTACTCCTGTTACACCTTTTAAACTTTTACTGTCAGTTTCCGTTTCAGCGCTGAATGACCGCATCGGTCCCAGTGCTTGGCCTTTGTCCTAAATTCTATATTCAGTTCAATTCGAGCACTGCATCGTTTGAACCACGCATGAGGACGTTCAGAACATTTGGGGCATTAGGGTGTTGTAAGTTCCAATTTTTTCAGTTTCTCGAAACACAATTTCGCTTCATGCTTCTTGCTACAGGTGGCGCTGATTGCAGGGCCTCTGCAACGTTCTTGACGGTGACCACAAGGCTGACATCTGTAGCACCTGAGAGGCTCTGGCATGTATTTCTCTGTGGGGCAGTATCCCCATGTTCTAAGCCATACTTGGCTCGGGACTGGTCCTCTGAAGGTTATACCAAAGGGATTTCATGAGAACTGGAATGATAACGCACTATGGAACCAGACTCTCTTTAGTGGAAAATACACCTAGTTATCTAATATATATATATATATATATATATATATATATATATATATATATATATATATATATTAACTTTATCACATACACAAATGTTCTGTGCGTTAGTAGAATTACTAAAAGGACCTCATTCAAACTGGATGGTACGGATACTTGATAATGTGGACTGTTTGTCCAAGAAAGCTTGTAACTTTTTGAATAAAAACTCCATTAGATACCATCCAGTTTGAATGAGGTCCTTTTAGTAATATATATATATATATATATATATATATATATATATATATATATATATGTATATGTATATATATTATATCTATCTATCTATCTATCTATATACACATCATATACTTACATACATAATACATATATATATATATATATATATATATATATATATATATATATATATATATATGTTCATGTATATACATATGTATAGCATAAGGTTTCTCTAGATTGAAATCCCGACCCTAACACTAGCCTAGCCTTCGTGTTCATCTGGTAGTGATTGCTGTAGTCTGCTATAACGAGGGTTCGTTAAGATTAATAACTGGGGTTGAGCTAGAGGGAAGCTCCGTGGGTGAATATGGATTTTGCTGATGCTACTCTCTCTCTCTCTCTCTCTCTCTCTCTCTCTCTCTCTCTCTCTCTCTCTCTCAGCACTAGCGGGAATTGTGTCATAGTCGAAAGGAACTCCGGTAATAATATTGCCAAGTTTGATGCCATCCTTACGCCAAACATTTCCCGGAAGACATTTATCTTCTCTTTTTATCAATAACTTTCAGTATTATTAGTGAATACACACACTCACACATACACACATACACACACATATATATAAATGTATATATATGTGTATATGCATAACGTAAATATATATACATATATATATATGTGTGTGATATATAAATATATATATATATATATAATATATATATATTATATGTAATATATATAATATATTTATTATATATATAATATACATATATGTGTATATATACAGTATATACATATATATATATATATATATATATATATATATATATATATATATATATATATATATAAGAGAAGCAGGTTTAGAAATGTATTTACGGTGCAAATCCCTCACAAATAAACCGGGCATTGGGAATGAACGCCTAAAAGCACAAAAGCAAAGAACCGAATTGTCAACGTCATTCCAAGTTGATTTCGCATAACGTGACGTACATGATGCAGGCTAATTGCTCCGCTGTCCATTTGTGTCGATTAAACAGAACTTAATTGCTCTAGATTAACCTAATTAATGTTTATGTCGCTTTTTGAGCATAATAGCGCTAATCACTTTGCGTTCCGGATAAATTGTATGGAGGTGTGCATTGGTAGAAGGATATGAATTAGACTTTTCAAAGTTTATTTCGTTACAACGGATTTTTCTTTTATTTAAGCTTATCACTTCTTAAAAGCCACAAACAATTTATTATTATTTTTTTCACGGGTGCATCCCCTTTTCTTTCTGTTTTTAATGTTTTTTTTTAATTCGTTCATAGTTTTCTCGCGTAGGATATCGTGTCTTAAAGTACCATATTTTATCAAATTTATCAATGTATATTACTGATGGTCTAAAGCTGGCTCGTTTTCTTCCTTATGACAAAAACATACTCATATTTAGTATAGAATTCGACAGGTTGGCTAATTTGTCCACTTGTGGCTGCTTGTGTATGTAGAGGCCAGAAAACCCAGAATAAAAGTGTGCAGCATAGACTTGACTGGACAATTATAATTCAACAAAAAACGGAACAATGGAGAGAATTCGGAGGCATAGAAGCAGAGAGGGGAAGACAGCCACTGAAAGATGTAATCTTAGGTCACATATCAATGATCCTTAATCCTTGCTGTCTTGAGGACAGGTTGATTGATCAACCAGTAACTCTGTCCTGTAATATGCATCACCCTATTTCCATCATAAGTACTGTTTCCGGTAGTTAGGGATATTTATTATTATTATTATTATTATTATTATTATTATTATTATTATTATTGTTGTTGTTGTTGTTGTTCAGAAGACGAAACTTATTCGTATGGAACAAGCCCACCTCAGGGGCCATTGACTTGAAATTGAAGCTTCCAAAGAATATGGTGTTCATTAGGAAGAGGTAAGAGGAAGTAAAGGGAAATACAGAAACAAAGAAGAAATCCAACTTATTAAAAAAGAAAAATAAATTAATAAATAGATAAACAGATAAAAATGTACTAAAATGCAAGTAGAATAGTATTAGGGTAGCAATGCATTGCATTTCCGCTTGAACTTCTGAAGTTCCAACAACCCGACATCCTCTGGGAGGCTGTTCCACAGTCCAACGGTGTGAGGAATGAAAGACCTCCGGAACTTAGAAATTGAACAACAAACGGATAATAATCCACTAGCAATGGATGGCTCACGATCACTATCCAGCTGTTCGATTTCAGAATCATTAAAGAAGCTGACCTCGACTGCTCGGAGATGAAAGGGAAGAGGATTTTGCTTTAAGTGTGCTTCTGACCGAGCGACGGAATTTGGTTGATCTGGAATTCTACGTGGAGAGAATAATATTTTACCATTCAGTTCAGTATTTAAATAAGGCCACAGGTGACTTGTAATAGTTTGACGGCTGTAAGTCTCTCTCTCTCTCTCTCTCTCTCTCTCTCTCTCTCTCTCTCTCTCTCTCTCTCTCTCTCTCTCTCTCTATCATATAATATATATATATATATATATATATATATATATATATATATATATATATTATATACTGTAAATATATGTATACATATATATATATATACACATATTCATCTGTTATCTAGTATCCTAAAATTTCCAATCCACTCACTATCATTTTTATTAATGTATAAGTTCTTACTTTTAATGGTATCTGTTATGGTAATACTGCGTTCCAAGTAAAACCACGCAAAAGTGCGCGAGTTCTCGTATTCTGGAAGAATTGAATGTTTCATACGCAACAGAAAAATGTATAAAAACCGCTGATTATCATTTTTTCATTATCGAATAATTATATTTTACCAACTATTCCATTCCTGGTATTCATTACTCACGCTTATCTTATTTCTCCTATAAATATGGTACGGAAGTCAGTGTTTTTATGCTTGCGTGTTTGTGTATGCCTCTGTGTATGTGTGCGTGAGAGAGAGAGAGGGAGAGGGAGAGAGAGAGAGAGAGTAATTTATCTTTCTGAGGAAAAAAATCCTCAAGCTATCTACTGTAATGTTGACGTTGTAGGTCTTATAGCTTACATTTAATATACATATCCGTGGAGAGAGAGAGAGAGAGAGAGAGAGAGAGAGAGAGAGAGAGAGAGAGAGAGAGAGAGGAATATTTTTTCATATATGTAAAAGAACATAGAAAAAAAATATCTAATGAGAACATGGTTGACTTTTGAACTTAAATTTAATAGGCACATTCTCAAAGACGGTTGGACAGCAAAGGGGTCGTTTTTTTCATATTTCCAGGAAAAAATACATCTTAACGCAGTATGTTTATTGCATTCATTAACAATGCAAATTCTTAGTGTCGAGTCATCAGCAAAACATGAATGAAAGAATTATATTTTTCACGTAATCTTCACCGTTCACCTTGAGTACAGCTTTATCAAGTTCTCTAATAATTATTTTATCAATCATCAGAACTCAACAGTGAAGTACAAAAATGAAGAAATGATACGTCAATTCCTACAAATTCATTCACATTGCTAACTCTCAAGAATGCCTATGTTGCGCAGTATGACAAAACGCATGTATTAATAAACATCATGACTGCTAAAACTGCAATTAACAGATGACATGTAGCGTCATTTTTGTGATAATTGCAGCATCAAGTTCTGTAACGTCACATGGATTATTTGCTTTGCGGATTTTGTCGGCTGTGGGGATCAACAGATTATGAAATACTCATTTTCGTGTCTAAACAAATCTGCAGACTCGAGGTGTTCCTGAATGCTTTCCTTTTCTTGATAGAAAGATGTCTCATACTTGCAGTCTGTTTCGTTCATGATATTGATTCCAGATTTCTCTGTTTTAGTTTTCTGTAAAATAAAATTATTGTGCCGGCTTTGTCTGTCCGTCCGCACTTTTTTCTGTCCGCACTTTTTTTTCCGTCCTCAGATCTCAACAACTACTGGGGCTAGAGGGCTGCAAATTGGTATGTTGGTCATCCACCCTCCAGTCATCAAACATACCAAATTACAGCCCTCTAGCCTCAGTAGTTTTTTTATTTTATTTAAGGTTAAAGTTAGCCATAATCGTGCTTCTGGCAACGATATAGGAGAGGCCACCACCGGGCCATTGTTAAAGTTTCATGGGTCGCTGCTCATACAGCATTATACCGAGACCACCGAAATATAGATCTATTTTCGGTGGCCTTGATTGTACGATGTACACAAAACTCGATTACGCCGAAGAAACTTCGGCGCATTTTTTACTTGTTTAAGTGATTAGATGAATGATTTTTATAAGTGTAAGTTATTTTATGATGTATATTCTCTCTCGGATTATTTTTTGTAGTAATTTTTCTATCCATCCATCTATTTACTCATTCACACTTGCACACAGCACCTTCAGTTCTATAATACTAATTATTTCCACTACAAAATTACTCAATTCACAACGTAAACAGTCATATTGACATTTACTTTTTATACTGGTTTAAATTATACTTCATAACGAATAAACACATTCCTGTCGTCTTCATGATCCTTACCTTACAGACCTTACAGTTCGTTCGGGTTGCCCCAGGAGGTCCCTCAGTGTGAGGCACCTCTGATGTCTACCAGAGAATTGCTAATGCATCTTCCGGTATATTTTGCATCTTCCAATCTTGGATGGTCTGGGATGCATCTTAGATATTTGTCGAGCTTATTCTTAAACACATCTACGCTCACTCCTAATATGTTCCTCAGATGAGCTGGTAGCGCATTGAATAGACGCTGCATTATCGATCTGGTGCGTGGTGGATTAATGTCCTGTGTGCTTTCCTTAGTTTTCCTGGTATAGTTTTGGGCACTATTAATCTACCTCTGCTTGCTCTTTCTGATATTTTTAGCTCCATGATGTTTTCGGTAATTCCTTCTATCTGTTTCCATGCCTGGATTATCATGTAGCGTTCTCTTCTCCTTTCAAGACTATATAAATTTAAGAATTGTAGTCTTTCCCAGTAGTCAAGGCCCTTAACATCTTCTATTCTAGCTGTAAAGGACCTTTGTACACTCTATATGGCAATATTCAAGTGGACTACGTACATACGTTTTATAAAGCATAATCATGTGTTCGGCTTTTCTTGCTTTGAAGTGCCGGAACAACATTCCCATTTTTGCTTTGCATTTTGCCAATAGTATTGTTATTTGATCACTGCATAACATATTCCTATTCAACATCACACCAAGGTCTTTAACTGCTTCCTTTTTTGTGATTGTCTCGTTATTAGGTCCTCTACATGCATATAGCATTCCTTCTTTATCACCATACTTTATTGATTCAAATATATCAGAGTTAAATACCATCCTATTTACCTCTGCCCATTTATATATTTTGTTTAGGACTCTTTGTAGCGAGTTCCTATCTTCATCACAAGTAATTTCTCTACTTATTCTTGTGTCATTGGCGAAACTTTTCACTACCGAGTCCTTAACATTACTGCCTATGTCTGCAATCATAATCACAAACAGCAATGCAGCAAACACCGTACCTTGTGGCACACCGGATATTACCCTAGCTTCATCCAATTTCTCGTCGTTTGCAATCACTATCTGTTTTCTGTTTTGCAAAAATTATTTTATCCATCTTCCTACTTTGTCCACAATGATATTCAGATACTTTGCTGAATGGAACATGCTTAAGTTTTTAGTTGCATAATTCAGTATTGATAACACGGAAGCTCTATAATATTTTCTTTTCCAAATGTGAAGGTTGTTGCTTTGGAATCCAAGGCCAGAAGAATGCAAGAAAAGGGAAAATCGAGAGCACAAAAGTAGAAGAAAAATTCCGTAGCTTTTGGAAAATATAAGAATTGTTTTATAATAAACTTCAAGATGGAAAACCTTGAAATCAAAATAAGAAACAAACATAGAACGTCAGACATTTATATAAATTATTTGATGATAAACTTCAAGTTGGAAAACCGTGAAATCAAAATAAGAAACAAACATAGAATTTAACAAACCTTGAAATCAGAATAGGAAACTGACATAGAAAGTCAGACATTTATATCAATTGTTTGATGATAAACTTCAAGTTGGAAAACCTTGAAATCAAAATAAGAAACAAACATAGAACGTCAGACATTTATATAAATTATTTGGTAAGAAACATACATAGAACGTCAGACATTTATATAAATTATTTGATGATGATAAACTTCAAGTTGGAAAAACCTTGAAATTGATATAAGAAACAGACATAAAACGTCAGACTTTCCAAAATTATTTACAAGAGGAGAGAGGGCGTCCCACGAACTCAAAATTTCGGCAAAGGGCGGGGCGGCCCTACTGCCTTGAGTCTTAATCAAGGAGAGTCATGTGCGGCTCCTAATTGCATGCAACCTTGTTAACCTTTTGAATAATCAATAGCCAAACGAGGAACCGGAAGGGAAATGGAATTAGAATGGTGATTGAGAGCGAAATTGGGTTCGTGGTTGTTCTCATTTCGTGGCTTTGACTTCTTCTTCTGTCTTCCCTAACGCATAACATAGATGTTATATTTGGGAAATTGATTCATGTGAAAGGGCAGGATAACCTAGACGCAAATGCACTCTTAAGTTGGTTAACGAAGATACGAGAAGTGTTTTTTTTCTTTATGATTCCTTATGCTGTATGAGAACTCGTTGGTTGATTGAGATTACTCAGTTCCGGCAAATTTATCAGCTTTCCCTCAAGTTCTCACAGTAATGATTGTATTTATATATTAGGTTATGCCTTTGCTTCACGTACCTATTCGTAATGTACTCTATATATATATATATATATATATATATATATATATATATATATATATATATATATATATATATATATATATATATATATATATATATATATATATATATGTATGTACAGTATATATATATATATATATATATATATATATATATATATATATATATATGTATGTACAGTATATATATATATATATATATATATATATATATATATATACTGTATATATATATATATATATATATATATATATATATATATATATATATATATTACACATACATATAGGCTATATATGTATGTATGTATGTATGTATGTATATTGGCGAACACAGGTTTGTAAGCATCGTCTTATAATGAGGAGCTGTAGATATTCATACTTGCAATGAGTGAAAATACCTCCCCCTAAAAGTACGTCGTGTAAACATTGTAAACATTATATTAGTGACCAGTGCATAAATTTATGGTCACTACACGTAATAATTAAACTTGTTAATCACTATCAGTCTCGTATTTCGTTCATGATCTTTTCAAATGTTTGTAGAATCCTCTCAGCCACTTCTTTTACCCTCAGCCGGACACCGTGGACGTTGATTATGAGTAATTTGTTATCAATATCAATCAGCGAAGCTCTGGGGTTATCGACACCGATGCTGCTGATGTGGAAGAGGACTCGAGGAGAGATGATAATTAATCCAGAAAGTTTCGTAGCGTAACCGGAAACAGCAAAAGCCTCGTAATCTAGATAAACTAGGCTGGTGTTCCCTCTGAGCCTCTTATTACCTCTCCCGGATTAGAGGCTTGATTCCATCAGGACTTGATTGGTTTAATCTCTCTCTCTCTCTCTCTCTCTCTCTCTCTCTCTCTCTCTCTCTCTCTCTCTCTCTCTCTCTCTCTGATCCTCGTGGCACAGTTATAACACACTTGGATCACGACCAAGAAACCCGTTTCCGATCTCCGAACCGGGCGAGGAAGGAGCTGTATAGGTGCGTTCTTTTAAAGTCCAACATCCTTTTGATGACTGATGTAGTGAATTAGGTACCTGAAAGTTAGTCGACGTTTTGCGACAGCTGCTCCGCCTGTGTTTCGGTATATTTTGCGTTGGCAACATTACCTGTTTCTTTTTATATATTCTGGTATCAGCACAATATATTTTCTGGTGACAGCACCGCCAGTGCCCAAACGCAAGTGAAATAGAATATGAGTAATTTTTTTTTTTTTTAGGGGGTAGGAGGAAATTTTAACACCAAACACTGATTAAATAGCACGTCAGCTTCTTTACTTAGAATAGCTTTAGTCTCTACATTCACTGATTATTAGGCATACAACACACACAGCATACTTTTTACAAGTACATCCAGGTTAATATATGTAAGCATAGTCATAGCTTGTAGTTCACAATTAAGCTAAGATATACTTTCACATCCAAGTTAGTATGTGCAAGTATAGCCCTCGCTTGCACATACTTGCACAGTCTTAATTTACTAGTTCACAAGCAGGAGGGCCCGTTATCAAATCTCGAACAAAGAAGGGCAATATGGCCATGTTTCTTTAAACTCGGCTGGGGAATTGTTGACTTAACATAATAATTTAACACCCGATGGCCTTTCAGCCTTAGTGTTTCGTAGTGGAGAAGAGCGTGGGGTCTTAACCCCATCCCTAATCCGTGCTTAAAATGGGAGAGTAAAGGATTCTTCTAAGAGGTATAAGTTTAAAGAATTATAAGGTGTATATATACACATTCATGTGTGTATGTATATATATATATATATATATATATATATATATATATATATATATATATATATATATATATATATATATATATATATATATATATATATATATATATATATATATATATATATATATATATATATATATATATATATATATATACTGTATATATATATACACACCACACAGTAAATATGCCATATCCAAATAAAGAGATTAAAAGACAACAAGAAAATAAAAAAGCAATATTCACACGAAATGGTGGAAAATGTTAATTATTCAAAAAATAATTTCCAGTAATTGAAATTCCTCCCAGGCAGAAATTAGGGGGGAAAATCATTTCAAGGCACTGATCTAGTAATTTTTGTTTATAAGCCGAATCAAATTATTCTCCTCCCGCCCTTCTCTCTCTCTCTCTCTCTCTCTCTCTCTCTCTCTCTCTCTCCTTCCTACCATATTATCTGGAAAGATTCGCATTAAACCTGGATGGAAAAAGCGGAGTAATTAGAAGGAGTAGCAGGAAAGATGGCGGAAGGTTTCGAGGGCAATAACCTGATATTTTTCTCCCAGTGGGGCGACGTCTCACAGAACCCCTTTGATGACGAGAAAGTGAACGCGGAATAATTTGAAACTGGCGAGAGTTTTCTCTCTTTCTCCTAAACATTTTTGTGTGCTCCTGCGCACAGGTGCTCTGTGTACTTCTAACACACTCACATACAGTACCCTTGACACGTTACGTACTGTTTTGAAGCTCAGACGAAGGTCTAGAATTGTTGCTCGGTAGATTGATATACAGCATATTATGTTATGTAAATAACTATATATATATATATATATATATATATATATATATATATATATATATATATATATATATATATATATATGCATATATATGTAGATATGTACAAATATATATATACATACATGAATATACATATGTATGATGTATATACACATACATATATATATACATATATATATAATATATGTGTATTGAAGTCCTTTCTTTATTTTTACCCGTTACCAATGTAAAGAAGTTTATTATTGTTAGCTTTGTAATGTTTGTTATAGTAACGTTCTGTTGCTTCTTATTTGAATTAGTTTTATATTTCCTTTACAGTTGCTTTATCGTCTCTGGCTTTGTTTGTTGTTAGTTGTTAGAGTCTCAGGAGGCTTCGGAAGACACAGTGCAGTTTTCTTACTTCATTAACACACTAGTAAAATAGTACAATATATACAAGTTAAGTAGTATGACTACGAATCGAAGTATGAGCCTTTCTTGAATCTTCTTAACCCACAACTGGTGAGGCTCTCGACCTCCCTCCGCTAAGGCGCTTGGATGTTCTCTGTCTCCTTCTCTTCCTTGAAGCTTTCTTCAAGGTTCTTCAAAGGAAATGTCCATCCCACCAGTAGGTGGACATTTGCTTCTGTGCCGCCTTGTAGTCGTCCTTATTGATTGAAGATTATCTAACGACTTCCCTTGGGTGTGATTAATTGACTTAATTCCTCCTACTGTGGGTGGAACTAAACTAATTATGTCACCGGAAGTCTTCAGGTTCCAGCGAAAGTTAAAAGGTCAGGACACAGGTGAGACGGGTAGGCAGTTTTCAATGGCTGCGCTTAGATTATTCAGGCACCCGTGTTTTGGCTACATACTCACAACACTTCCTGATCGTTACTCTCTCTCTCTCTCTCTCTCTCTCTCTCTCTCTCTCTCTCTCTCTCTCTCTCTCTCTCTCTCTCTCTCTCTCTTTCTCTGTCTTATTTCTCTATTATTCATTCTCTCTCTCTCTCTCTCTCTCTCTCTCTCTCTCTCTCTCTCTCTCTCTCTCTCTCTCTCTCTCTCTCTCTCTGTTGTATCATTTGTCTATTAATGGTTCTCTCTCATTTCTTTTTCTCTCTATTATATTTATACTATTCCTAACTAATATTCTCCTGGCTATCAGTTACATCACTCAGTCACCTATCAACATTGTCTTCAATGTTTAATTAATCATAATAAAATGGATACAATAGTAATAATTAAATTAGCCATAAAATATAATAATGGGCATAATAAAAATTGTGTCTCCAGTTGTGGAGGAAAAGACATAAGTTCATTAAAATATTCTTAAAAAAGTAATCATATTAAAATATTAAACATATCAGATTATAAGTATATTAATTCATAAGTATATTAAATGAACATTCAGAACAATAAACATATGAAATTATTATTATGTAACAAATAATGTTAACATCAATTGTCAATTTTTTTTTTATTTTTGAGTTCTGTCAGTATCCCTTGTATTTTTCTGATAACAAGATTTCTCATTATTAGGATAAACAGAATAACAGTTATTACTATTACCACTAGATTTACTAATGATAAAACTGGGGAGACAGTTTCTTTATAGTAAAAATATTCATCAACATAGTTCAAATTTTCAAGTTTCTTTAATTCTAACTGAGGCAACTTAAATTCATCTATTTTATATGAGTAATTTTTATATGGCACATGTTTGTTGAATATATATGTTGTGAAAAGATGGGGTTCATAATATAATTGGTTTGTTGTAACTAACTGACATGATGTAAAAGATTTAACATTTTTAAACTTATTTCTGTACTAATGTTGTGACATTTAATTTTAGCTACAACAGTATTTAGTGAAAATACAAAAATTTCTTGATCAATTATCAGTGCTTCAAAAGGTTTCTCATAGTTTGTGGTGCATACAGCCTTTTCTTGGTTTTGGTTTAACACAATCTCTTGAATACAGAGATAAGCATTAGTATTCTTACACAGGTTATCGAAATTACATACATACTCCTGTTCTTTTAACAGAATACACTCATTAAATTGTTTATCAGTGAAGAATGACAATAGTAGAGCGTGTTCTTCTAATGCAGAATGCCTGATTGTTCCCTTTTTAATGATTATTTGTTTATTAATAATCATAGGAAATGGGTACACAGTGATTAATGTGTTTGTGATCCTAGTATTGAAAGGTACAACTAAAATAATTTTATCATAAAGCACTTTGGCACCTATTAAATTGAATACATCTTCCACAAGTGGCCGAAAGTGTTTTTCCATGATGAAAAACTTAATAATATCTTCTAATTATTTAGGAGTGATTAGTGTTGGGCTCAGAATACCTTTATAAGCAAGCAGAATGACATTTAATGTGTTTTTGTTCCTGTAATATCACTTCACTTTCTAGAGCAAATGTATTCAAAAACTGTATGTTTTCCAACTTATTCAGTTCTTTTGTTACATTCTGACTGACTTGATTCATAAAAATTTTCAGTTTTTCCTTATATATAGGTTTCACTACATACATTATATTTATGATATTTTCAATTCAACACCAATATATACATATATATATACATATTTAACTCTGTCGGTTTCGTAGATTATATATTTTGTTTACAACATTATCTACAGCATTTTCATGTCTTATGTTATCTATAACTGTAGTGGACTATGGATCTGTTTTTACTACTTTTATATGATTCCAGTGAACTACTTTTTCCTTTAGATCACTTTCATTAATTACTCTATATTTGTTTAATTTTAACACTTCTA
This sequence comes from Macrobrachium rosenbergii, assembly GCF_040412425.1. NCBI lineage: Eukaryota > Metazoa > Arthropoda > Malacostraca > Decapoda > Palaemonidae > Macrobrachium > Macrobrachium rosenbergii. The sequence goes on along the minus strand of NC_089741.1, from coordinate 22,226,317 downwards.
CAACTCTATATGGTCTAGTGAGCTTGGGGGAAACCTTCACATTTGGCCTTTCTTGAACATGATTTTCTACTTAAATTTGAGTACCTCCTGTAATGTCTGGTTTAATGGTACTTTTATTATAATATTTGGCATGATTGTTATGAACCTCTTTTAATTTTGCCCTTATTTTCATGATGGTCTCTTAAGCACGTCTGGTCTTCCATACAACATAGTCATCATAGTTATAAGTATGTCTGGGTGGTGTTGCATCGTCTAATAATGTGTTAGGCATTCTTTTCTGATAACCATATAGCAAATAGTGTGGGGATTCTCCTTGCTATCATTAAATATTTATATATATTAACTATATTACTTTATCCTTTCATGGAGTGGCTATGGAGGTTTTAACCTTACTATTCTTATTTAGTGTTTTTAACCCAGTCTGCGAGAATAGTTAACAAACAAACTAACAACTTATAACTTATTTCACAGCTTAGCTCAGACACATTTCCTCGTAGAGAAAATTGCAAGTACTTCCTGATTTGGTGGCCGGCCACGTGACCTTCTCCGCCGCCTAGGTTGCAACCCTCCTCAGTCGACTAACTCTAGATATAAAAATTATTGGTAGATCAACAGAATTACAGTGTTATGTTATTGTTTTAATGTTTGTGCGCATATGTGTGCGCCCAGTCTTATAGTCAGGTTCTATAGCTCACTCCTCTAGCTACAGTATCTATCTGTCTATCTGTCTAACAATATACCTGTCTGTCTATCCACCTATTTACCTAAATTTTTTATTACCCTCCAGCTTTCGCCAGATTCCATAATGTTATGAGTAGTATTTTTTATATTTATCGTTATTATCACTTTAGGTAATAGCTTTGCTTGTATTTGTTCACTTTTTATTATTATTATTATTATTATTATTATTATTATTATTATTATTATTATTATTATTATTATTATTATTATTATTATTATTATTATTGGTGAGAAACAGATTTATTCTTTTCTTTGCGAAAAATAAATTTGCCATACTCTCTACCAGTAAATCTTCAGTACTCTACTTTTTAAAGATATTATCATCCAAGTTTGTCTGTTATTATTATTATTATTATTATTATTATTATTATTATTATTATTATTATTATTTCCTACGAAAAACGTCGCGAAATATCACCATACTACTTATACTTTCACTAAAAGTCCAAAATCACAGATCCATCTTATCTACGTAACTTTCTATTTTTCTATTTTTTCTGCCTCCTTTCCCTTCACCCGTCTCTCTCTTTCTTTCCGACCTGTCTATCTCGCTGTCATGGCGACCTCTTCTAATCTTGACCCTTCCATTCTAACCCCTCTACTCCCATCGTCATCATCATCATCATTACAGCGTCTTTTTCTAGGACGAGGAAACGTCATACTGTTGCATTTTGTCTTCGCGAAGAAAGGGAGAGATGCGAAGAACAGAAGGGGAGTTAACGGAGGTTAAGGGCCGTATAAAGAGAGAGAGAGAGAGAGAGAGAGAGAGAGAGAGAGAGAGAGAGAGAGAGAGAGAGAGGGTGGAGTGTTGTAGTATTTCTCTGATATACAGTATTTCAGTAGGAGAGACAGACTGACATATATTCAGATATATACTTTTGGATTTTAGTGAGAGAGAGAGAGAGAGAGAGAGAGAGAGAGAGAGAGAGAGAGAGAGAAATAAGAGGTAGCACGTCTTGGACTACTAAGCGACATTCCAGTATGAAAGAGAGAGAGTATTTGATACATCATCGAATATTTTAGCACAAACATACATATATTTTATATATATATATATATATATATATATATATATATATACATATATATATATATATATATATATATATATATATATATATATAGAGAGAGAGAGAGAGAGAGAGAGAGAGAGAGAGAGAGAGAGAGAGAGGTACTCACAAAAATAACTGTGACTGAAGCTATCCTTTTAGTTGGAAGTTGTCCCGGCTGATACATTCTCGGTAAGGCCTCATAATGTTGGAATAATACCATCTCTCTATTTCAAGAGTATTTTCTTGTTAGGCGGAAGTGCGGTCCATAGAATAGTTATGTATTCATTCGTTGCCAAAAGCATATTATTATTATTATTATTATTATTATTATTATTATTATTATTATTATTACCAAAGTCTTTATTTTTGATGAGAGATGAAAACCGGGGAAAGACAAAGTTAAAGAAGTTGGACATCTTAGTGGGAATAGGACAAGGAGAGCGGTAATTCTCACCCCACTGGGGTGAAACCATCTATCTATAGTAATAAACTCCGAGTGGATCTTTCAAGTTTGTCCGACCCGGGTGGGGGCGGGGTAGGTAGGGGATCGGGATGGTAGGGGAGACATGACACATCCACCCTCCTCCTGTACACCTGTGTGTCCGCCCCAGGTCGGGGCAGGTTAGGTAGGTGATCGGGAGGGTAGGGGAGACATGAGACATCCACCCTCCTCCTGCAAACCTGTTTGTCCGCCCCAGGTGAGGGCGGGGTAAGTAGGGGATCGGGAGGGTAGGAGAGACATTTCGGTCAGCGCCGGGTTCCAGCACAGTTAGCGCGAGCCATCAAGCTCGTTTATGAAATATTGATAACTTATTCTTTCTGTTAATGTCGATGTCCATTGTTCTTGTGACGCTATATTCATCTCTCTCTCTCTCTCTCTCTCTCTCTCTCTCTCTCTCTCTCTCTCTCTCATACATATATGTATGAAATGAAACGTAAAAATATAAACAGCAAGTATTCGGTGAAACATCGGACGAAACAATTTATTGCTTAAATCCGGTCGTATTGAATAATTCCGGATTCATCGTTAATGGTTATTACAACAGATTAACGATCGCATTTTTCATAACTGATGAAATTTTTTCGCTGCAACTGAGCTACATCGCCAAAGAGAGACCCTTTGCTGTAAAATATTACGAAAAAAAAACACGATGATGCTTTTTCAGTTTTCGATAAAAATGAGATTTACCGAAAGTTTTATCATGTATACGATTGTTAAGTATACATTGGATGGATAACGAAGTTCAATACGTGTTATGCATAGGAATTTCAACTTTTTATTCCAGCCTTCATCCCCCTTGTACGTTTATACAAAACTGAAACAACTGTGGCATCGGAAACTACCCACAGTCAGCAGTTCAACCTGCAAACTTTGTACTCTGCAACAACCGTAACTGTTAAAATGACCAACACAGGAGAAATCTGAGCGAATTATTTTCAGATATGATGACTGCAGTGTTCAGTTCAGGTAGAGGCCTTTTTTGAGCCAGGTTAGGGTCATTTTCGTGAAATAACAGGTTGAAACGACTTGGCTGATGACCTGTATTCATATTCACGGGAAACATTTTTCTGTATGGAGACGGGTAAGAGTCCAATTCAAACTTGCATTCAGGTATTGCATTGCAGATTACATGAAAGGCAGCAATGAGTAGGTGCCATGTCTAGTAATTAGATTCTATGAAAAAACATTAAATCTCTAATATCATTGTCAGTAAACTATTACAAAGAATAGAAGAAGCAATTGTAGACGAGGCAAGTGTACCTAGCTGTGAATCATCATTTTAACTACATATCCTGAATTGCATAAACGCTCAGAACTGCCAAAGGCAAGTAAATCTCATTTATAACCTTTGGTTTCATTACGCAGATTATGTCAACCCAGGTGACTTCCGAGATACCATAATGAATTTACTTAATAATAAATCACCGGGCTAGCAAGGTCTTCCTGCAGAAGCGTTCAGTGTTACCACCCAGTAATTCAAATTTTACTGTCTGTAATATTTACTGAATGTACAGTGCATCAGTTTTTTCCAGTCCCAATTCCTGGTTCACTTAAAATCAACAACCTAAAAACCTTTAAACTGGGCATCTGACACAGATTGTAATTACTGCCATTAATAAAATTTCGTTCAAGGTATTTGAGTACACCTCTTTACCTTTCTACACATGTCCTTAGGTACAATAATACGCATTCCATTTACATTACAATGGTTATAACTGTTGTTATTTTTCTTTAGAGTATAACTTTGTTTTTGGGGGGTATTATATCTTGTGCTGTCTCCATTGTGTCTACTTCTACGTTTGTATACGGTCATGGCTAAAATAAAGGGTATTATTGTTATTTAGCAGTAACAGTTAAAAGAGTAAGGAGTTCCTCCTACATTTGACGTTTTAACTGGACAGCCATAAGCCATTTTATATAGAGAGATTAAGAGGAAGAGCAACCTATCCATGAACCACTCAATACTAGTCTATGAAACTAGTTTGCTTAAAACCCATCAGTTTGAAATCATTTGACTTTCCCGAAAACGAAAGTCTTCCCATTTCAGATATAGGGCGTCTTGTGTCTTCACTGCCTAAAGAGAAATGAAAATGTTTTACGTCATACTTTCACACTGAAATTATGGTGGTTGGTAGTTCAGATTAATCTTATACCAGCACTAGCTCTTGCACAAATGCGGCCCGTGTGATGAGGTGTTGAAAGGAAGAAGATACCTGATGTGAACCTTTGAACGCGGCCCTAACAAGCAGGACGTAAATTTCTAATACTCAGCACGTATGCTATTCATTTGTGATAATAATAATAATAATAATAATCTAAAAGGATGTATACATGTTACAAACATGAGGATCGGAACATTTCAAGAGTGAAAACATAAAACGGAAAAAATACACGGGAATGCCAAAGGTGAAGAAAGAGACAAAAGACGAAAATAATTCTATAGAAAAGGTTAATTATCTTTTTATGAGGAGGAAAAAAAAAAGAGAGACATAAAAAAGAAGATGCCAGGTAGAAAAGCCTTCCCAAATATCATCTTACAGAGGTGAGCATCACCAAAATAGATGGCCGAGTTTCGGGTTACGAAAGCGCGCCATAATACCACTCCCTTTTGGCCTTTTTTCTTTGGCGTTTTCGGAAGCTGCTCCTTTGTAATACAAAAAAAAAAAAAATAATATGAAGTAATATTACATAACTTTCGCCCTTTTTTGAAAGACGACTGGTAAGCTTTTGCAGAGAGATGCCACGTGTGAGGAGTAAGAAAAAGGTTAAAAAACATATCCAGATGAAAGTGGTGAGAACACACACACACAGATATATATATATATATATATATATATATATATATATATATATATATATATATATATATATACATATATATATATATATATATATATATATATATATATATATATATACATATATATATATATATATATATATATATATATATATATATATATATATATATATATATATATATATATACACACAGTATATATGAACGGATAAGAAGATGGACCATACTAACTGTGATAGCTGTATTTCAAAAACTATTTCATGAAACTGGAAGGAGTAAAAGACCCCTGATACCGAAGAACCAGTGCTGGCATAAGGCCAGCCTAAATGATTTAGTTAACCGAACGAGTTATAATTGTCAGTACTTAAAAAAAAAAGAAATACCTAAACTGCCAACCAATATATTTAGGAGGAAAATATTCAGTTTAATGTATAATAAGATATATATGAAAAGAATTTGGCATTGATGACGAAATCTTTGTGTGTAGTGGAAGTCCTCATGTCAAAGTCATCTCAGATATGGAAAATCTATACGAACTATGTCTAGCTTTCTCCAAACATCAGATTTGTATTTTTATGATGGTGTAAAAAATATTGGAGAATATATGTCAGAACAGTCTCTCTCTCTCTCTCTCTCTCTCTCTCTCTCTCTCTCTCTCTCTCTCTCTCTCTCTCTCTCTCAGTTTACACATTTATCAATTCCTCGTTGGACGGGTCGGTACCGTTCTCAGCTAGCACCCTGCTGGCCCGCGTTCGAGTCTCCGACCGACCAATGAAGAATTAGAGGGATTTATTTCTGGTGATAGAAATTCATATCTCGCTCTAATGTAGTTCGGATTCCACAATAAGCTGTAGGTCCCTTTGCTAGGTAACCAATCTAATCCTTCGGGCCAGCCCTAGGAGAGCTGTTAATCAGCTCAGTGGTCTGGTTAAACTACGATATACTTTTTACACATTTATCCATACGTCTGGCTGGCTGAACTCCATACAAGGGACCGAAAGGAACTCCTGAAGCACCATCGCTAATAAAGATATAATCAGTCGCTGCAAGCAGATTCTCATCCAATTACATTTCCTGATCCAATCTCCAGGTGCAGTGGAATGGCTAATCATTATCGCCTCTGCTCGGACCATTTACTCGCAAAAGGTGATTCGGCGTGATTGAAATTCGCTGGATTATTTCCTGCAACACTCGCTGCGACTGTAATAGAACGATAAATCTCAGCAATAACCCAGGGATTAGGATCAACCTTGCGGATATCATTGAATAAATCTCGACTGTCTGGGGGACGGAATGATGGCAAGGAATTGTTCTTTTTTTTTTTTCCTTCATTGATTTTATTCTTTTCATCTCTAGCGGGGTTGGCATTGCTTGGTGTATTCGGTTGTAAGAAGCACAAGTTTTTTTAACGTACTAAACGTGACATCAGTTCCACTTTGAAATTTATATTGCAGGGAGAGTCATTCATTATTTTAACGACCTCTGTTTTCTTAACTGTGGAATTTATGTCTCTATGATTCTCATTTTTATTAAATCTCTTATTTTCATTTATCATTTCATGATATTTTTGGATTGTTATCCATGTTTCAAGTGGTATTAAATTGGAGCCTCGTAAAAGATACTTACATTCATGTTATCTCTATCTCTCTCTCTCTCTCTCTCTCTCTCTCTCTCTCTCTCTCTCTCTCTCTGTTTTCAGTTGATTGAGAATAAATTGAAAACCGGAAGTTTTACCATATGCTGAATCTCCTGTTACCTTTAATTGTCTTTAAGCTAGTTGAAATAAGGTAGAGGAAAACTGAATCTTATGACCATTGCTGATTAACTAAAGTTCATGTTTCCCTTTGTCTTCACAGGCTGAAAGGTTGATTGGATTCTACCGTCGCAAGGACTATGTTCACCGACGCCGTGTCTTAGCAGAATAAGTAACCTTAGGGTGAGAATCGCTGCCTGGACACTTCGAATAAATAGCTCTGTTGTCATGGAAGTAACAGAAATTTGGTGCGAGAAAAATTGTCAAAGGTAAGATCAGCCCAAGGTTTGTTACCATTAACTAGAGCTATTAGCACTACCTATTATACCACTGAAAAATAAATTGAGTCCCTGGAGATGGATGGTCATGGGGAAGCTTTGACATTGTTGAACTGATGTGAAGACGTCACCAGAAAGAAGAGTTGTTAGACGGGGTAAGTTCTGCTCAGACCATGAGTTACAGTGCTCGATGGAATGAAAGTAGTTATAGCGCTAGCCTCCCTCACACCTACCAGCCAACTTTCCCTCGTTATTATGATTTGGTTCTGTTTGTTTGTTAATCTATTCGCCTGTCCGTTTGTTTTTTGGGGTTGTGCAAAAAGTTTCCTTTGGAATTTTACCAAAATTTCAGCAAAGCTGGCACCCGTGACTGACAACCAGAGATAAAATTTTGGAAGAGATAAAAATGTAACTTGAGAAGAGATGAGTCTTGTAGCGTGTGGATTGCTAATTTCTATTCTTAATCGTTATTATTATTATTATTATTATTATTATTATTATTATTATTATTATTCCATATTTATACACGTAAGCGTACTTACAAAAACTTTTGGAGACTATTAATTGGTTGTCGAAGCTGGGGGGGGAGTGTTCCTCCTATTGACTGAGAGCGGTATGACTTATCTAGGAGAGTCTGGAGGCCTCCCCAAAACAGCTTTGCCAACCAACGAAAAATCGCCAAAAATTATTATTATTATTGTTATTATTATTATTATTATTATTATTATTATTATTATTATTATTGTTATTATTATTATTATTATTATTATTATTATTATTATTATTATTATTTTACCACCAAGGTTTGCTCTTAAAGATATAACTTCTGCTTGGAAAACCCAAAGTTGTTGCTCTGTTCTTCTACGCGATGTTCGAAATAGTTCAAAATTATCCCGATATTTTGATTGCTGGGAAAAAAAAAAGATAATTTTCTCCTTTGCACCCTGCTTGATAATGATTGCACCTGCGTTCGAGCCTATTCCGGCAATCACTGATTGCTTTCCCAATATACTTTTTCCCAAAGCAATTTTCAGTCATGAAGTTTCAGGCAAATGTAAAGGAAGAAGGTCATTGCGCATGATTACGAAGAAAATATTTCAAGAGGTTTCCGTTTTTGTTAAGTTTTAACAAAATTATGAATAATACAAAGATATTGGATTCTGTGTTATCTCTAATTCATTCTTGATCTATTGACTTTTGTTGTCTCGTTGTCACCATAGCTGTTTTCAACATCATTCTCTCTCTCTCTCTCTCTCTCTCTCTCTCTCTCTCTCTCTCTCTCTCTCTCTCTCTCTCTCTCTCTCTCTCTCTCTCATTACGCCCTGCTTCATCAAGTATGAAGACGTGAGTGTACAAGTTTTTATGACAAAGTTAGGTTACGTTTTGTCATTATTTATTCTTATATTTTTCTCGAAACTTCCTTTCGATATATTAATTTTTTTCCATTATGAATTTAGAATTTAAATTTGTAGTACATTGTTGTTTGCTCCTTTCCAGCATTTATCCTTTTTACACATTTATTCTTCTTCCCTTCCTTTCAACCAGAAAGGCTCCAGTACTGTTGTTAGTTATCTTCTTTCCTTCCTTCCTTGTCTACTTTACCTATTACAGCTTTTCATTCTGAAAACTCTACGCCAATCCTCATCTTAAAGTCTCTCTCTCTCTCTCTCTCTCTCTCTCTCTCTCTCTCTCTCTCTCTCTCTCTCTCTCTTTGTTACATACTCTTTCGAAGTTGGTAGTCCCTACATTGGAATATCATGTATTTTTTTTTTGTCATGACCACAATCATTGCGACGACAGTTTTCGTCAGTCAGTCAATTAATCATTGATTTCCCAATTCACACTTACATCAGGGACAAATTCTCTCTCTCTCTCTCTCTCTCTCTCTCTCTCTCTCTCTCTCTCTCTCTCTCTCTCTTTTACAATACCTGAAGGATACCTTTTAGTCTCCACGATTTCGGGGAAATATTCCATTGTCTGTGGTATATTATCTCTCTCTCTCTCTCTCTCTCTCTCTCTCTCTCTCTCTCTCTCTCTCTCTCTCTCTCACACACACACACACACACACACACACACACACACACACACACACACACACACACGCATGAGAGCAGAGCTACACAATGAAATTACAGCTGTCCAATGTCCGTGACAGACAGAAGACAGAATAGTCTGTGGACCTTTTCAAATGGCTCTTCACTCTGTCATTTACTACCGATAGTGGTTAATTAGCTTTGTTGATGCTGTCTTCATTACCACTTGAAACCATTAATTAGTTATTGCTTCAGTTACAGAAATCGTTACTATCGTCAGCGACTCTAGTATTCATTTTTCCGTTGTTTTGTTGCGGCAGTTATTATTCCTTCGATGAATAATTTTGCTTGTCATTATTATGGTCTTTATCGTTATTATTTTATGAATATCTTTTCAAAATTGCCTAATTAATGGGAAGTGTGCGCTTAAATTAACCACGAAGATGATCAGTGACTATTGTTATGGTACTCGACTTATCTGAAGTTATCAGTTCACGATACAATATTGGAAAATGCTTTCATGGCCTGGGATAATTAAAAAAAATGTTATGTTCATCACCTGTTGCTGGTATTACTCCTATTGCAACCCTTTAAAGCAACATTGCTACCCAGCTTTGGGATATTCCTCCTGCTTTCGTTTTCCTTGACTATTACAACCTTCTGTTTT
>NC_089741.1:22203991-22211491 GCF_040412425.1 Macrobrachium rosenbergii | reverse complement strand
CTAAAGATATTGACAGTCTCAGATTCTTTGTCCATGAAAGATAGTGACACCTCAGATTCTCTGTCCATGAAAATTTATTTGTCCATAAAAGATAGTGACAGTCTCAGATTCTTTGTCCATGAACTAGTGACAGTCAGAACTTCTTTGTCCATGAAAGACAGCGACAGTCTTCCAAACGCAATTTCTTTCATCCGTGGTGCTAACGACCGTCCTGATATTTTCGCAAAGGCCATAAAAAACGGCCATAAAACCAGGTAAATATCATATAAACTTCGTGCGTCCGCACACGGGGCAAAAATATGTCCCGCAAGAAGGGATTCATCGTCTGGGCACTCGTTGCAAGATTAATGTGGGTTGTTGCAGTGTCACGGACGGGGGCCCTCGTTTGTGCGACCCTCCAGGCAATTGAAAAAGAACATGCAAAGGATTTGCGTGAGGAAATTGTTTCTCTCTCTCTCTCTCTCTCTCTCTCTCTCTCTCTCTCTCTCTCTCTCTCTCTCTCTCTCTCTCTCTCTCTCTCTCTTCTTTATTTAAAATTCCAGAATTCCTGTACTGAAGTAGGTGGTGGATTGGATACCTCGGGGTAAGACATTTCTTTGGGTCACAGCTGTAGGCGAAGAGAGAGAGAGAGAGAGAGAGAGAGAGAGAGAGAGAGAGTGTGCATTGGGTACCTCGGGGTAAGACATTTCTTTGGGTCACGGCTGTAAGTGAAAAGAGAGAGAGAGAGAGAGAGAGAGAAGTGATAGACGTCAGTGGTCAGTGATCCGCCAAAATGTATGCCACCGCACAATTAAAAACGTAAGTGCCTCGACTAGGTAATCCTAGCACCAACCAAAGATAAGATATTCTCTCTCTCTCTCTCTCTCTCTCTCTCTCTCTCTCTCTCTCTCTCTCTCTCTCTCTCTCTCTCTCTCTCTCTCAAGCCGAAATTTTTTCCTAACTTCACAAGGACAAAGACTCTGAATGCCTTCATTTCCATGCATTCTCCACCCTCAGGAAAACGAGCCGAGGGTTATTTATACAATGGCACATTCATCCGTCTGAAATTGGCCTAGACACTCGTTCTCCAACTGACTCTTGTGTGGAAGTCGGTGTACCAACATAAATTCACTCCGCAGTATGCAGTAACAGCTCGCGTTTAAATTCCACTTATCTCAACAGAACGCCTAATGGGAGTAAATGAGAATGCTTGGTCTATCTTATTTATGAGAACATCTCTCTTACTCCGGGAGTTATAAGAGTAGAGGAACAGATAGTCCCACTCACTGCGAAGAAAGATAGGCCTATTCATTTTCCAGCAGACTAGGCGTTCGAGGGATGGCCTTGCTAGGCATGGGCGAGAATTGCTAGATGCTGTCTAGCAATGTATTGTTAAACAAGGTAGAAAAAAACAAGTTTTCTTAACAGGGTAGGTTTTCTTTTAATTTCGGTGGCAGTGTTAGCTTACGAATGGGATTTTTTTGTATTGCATTGGGGATTTTTCCAGTTGCGTGATGAATATTTTTATGAAGAGAGTATGATTTTTCAACCTAATGCCCTTACATTTATTTGTTAGGGCCGAAAAAAACTTAAAAAACTGCAGAAGGGAAAAAAATAAACACGATTCATTATCGAAGAAAGTAATAGCTCAGATAAATACTTCTTCTGCCAGCGTTTTGAACCTCATTGAAACCCGTTGCCGCTGACACTGGACTCCTAATTTCTGTTGCACTTTTCCGAACATTGAATTTTGGTTTGATTTTATCTTGTCCACCAGATAGTTTCGTGAGTCCATGTGCCAACGGTGGACAAACAAATAAAGCACTTCTTTCCTAACCTAACCTATATATATATATATATATATATATATATATATATATATATATATATATATATATATATATATATATATATATATATATATATATATATATATATATATATATATATATATATATATATATATATATATATATATATATATATATATATACATATATATATATATATATATATATATATATATATATTTATATGTAGAATCTACTGGTCACTTTTACCAGACACATATGCAATTCTAATACCCACAATGCCCTCGTGGTCAGGTCGGCAACGCGACCTCCTTGTGATTATGGTGACGCGAGTTCGTTTCCCGCGACCGGCCTTCACCGGCCATCACAGTCTCTTCAGTTTCTTGCGTTTGGATCTTACGGCTTCGTAGTTACAAGCATATAAAAAAAAAAAAAATAAAAGCGCGAAGAATTCGAGAAGTTAAGAGGGCATTGTGGCTATTAGAATTACACACACACACACACATATGTATATATATATATATATAATATATATGTATATATATACACACATATACACATATATTTATAGCAAATGTTCACGGTCAGGATGGATCTCTTAATCAATCATTCAGTCAACTAGAAAATATTAGCAAGCACATAACAGATGTAGACTAGATGGAGAAACATAAAAGGAAGGATTTAACTGGCATGGGAAGATAGGGTCTTCCAATTTCTTCCGCTTTTCCTTCCTCTTATTACATTTTAGTTATCTCTCTCTCTCTCTCTCTCTCTCTCTCTCTCTCTCTCTCTCTCTCTCTCTCTCTCTCTCTCTCTGCTGGACAGATGTGTTAATTCCATCCGACTTGAACTTAAAAAGAGTAGTTATCAATAATTTGAGACAACTGCACTTCTGATACATTGTAACACAAGGCACATTGAAATATATATAAGAAGGCACGAAGAACTTATAAAACAGTAAATGAAAGCTAAAAGGTAAAGTAAAATGAACTGAGGCGAACGCGCGCACGAACTGTCAGTTTTCATCGTACATTGTGAAAGTGACTTCATTTCCAGTAAGAGCAAAAGAGAGAGAGAGTTATAATCCATTGCCTGAATTGCTTATATGAAAACGAAGGATTTCATCTATATTCACCCCAAACAACATACGAGGTTTAATCGTTTGGCCAATTGTAATTCGAGAAAACAGTTATATAACGAGAGAGAGAGAGAGAGAGAGAGAGAGAGAGAGAGAGAGAGAGAGAGAGAGAGAGGGTAGCAATCCATTAGGTGGATTGCTCATATGAATATGGATGATTTAAACCTACGCAGGCCCCAAACAGCATATGGGGCTTTATCGTCTGACATACAGCTCGGATAGTAAATAACATTTCTGTTGCTGTTATGGCATCGCATAATGCAGCATTTGGGCTCGAACGCCGGTCATTTTATTCTTTCTCTTTCATCATCAACTGAATGGCTACAAAGTACAGTTTTAACTTGTTTCAGCAGGAGCGTTTAAAGGTGAACGCGCAAATGTGTTCAGTGAATGAAGAAATTATTGGTTGTTGTGGAGCTAATGGAAATGTGTTTGGAAAGGGGCTTCATTGAAATACATGGTTTTTAAAGGTTATTCGTAAATATGCTTAGAAAAAAAAAAAAAAAGATGGAATGCTGAATTTGCCTAATTATGCGCTATTACTGTTTAATTGGAAGATGAGGCTGATGTAAGAGGTAAGAAAATAAGTAACTGGAGGTATATCTAATCATTATTTGCCTGAAGCAATTTAAGAATAGATATAGCTTTAAGCTGGAAAAGAAAGGGTATAAGTTTGGCTGTAAATGTAATTAGTGCAAGTGAGTTTGATGAGAAGGGATTAATAAAGCATATCAGAGGAAAATTTATGAAAAATGGGATAGGATTCAATAGACAGTAAAGGAAAGAGTAGATAAGGATTATGTAAAATTACTTGAAGGTTCAAAAGATCAGGGAAGATTTTGTGTTACAGAAGAGTGGGAGAAGGAAAGGAAACTATAAGTTATGGGATTAGTGAGGGAAAACAGACTTTTTGAGGTGCAATTCATGACAAAAGATAAAAAAACGTACTGGCATACATGAGAATGGTTAAGGCTTAAGTCTCAAAAAGAAAATGGAGGGGAAAAAAGCATGTGCTGAGAATGTAGGAAAAAAGGTTAATTGGAACATTAGGGAGGAAGTAAGGCAGAAAGTAAGTTTAATGAACACAGGTCTCAGAAAAGAAGATGCAGTGAGAGATGCCATCTAAAATGATTTAGTCCTGTGTCGATGACGTGAGCATTTCAAAGGTTTGCTACATATAAAAGATAAAATAAATGCGAAACTGAAGGGGATAGTGTAGATGCTTGTGTTAGTAACTGTTGAGGATGCAAGGAATGTAATTAAGAGGGTGAATAATACAAAAGCAACTGGAGGAATGCAGTGCGGTCACGGTAGTGAGACTGGGTGGCTGACCATAGTTCGTAGGGCACATCTACATAGGGGTAAGACTGCGAAGTGAATGGTTAGAAGGGTCGTTGTTTGCTGTGCTATTTTTCTTCCTCGGAGCCGCCCTTTGTCAGTGAAATTGCTTGATATATATATATATATATATATATATATATATATATATATATATATATATAATATATATATATATATATATATATATATATATATATATATATATATATATATATATATGTTTGTATGTATACATACATACATATATATATATATATATATATATATATATATATATATATATATATATATATATATATATATATATATATATATATATATATATATATATATGCATATATAGTATATATCTGTGTATTAGTCGTAGTAGTAGTAGCAGCAGCAGCAGTAATAGGCATTCTTATTCCCTGAAAATATAGAAACAAAAAGAAAACATATGTTAGAAATATTAAATGTACTTGTTTCGTATGATTTTGCTTCTATTGTCATTGCATATTGGAGAATTGCTGACCTTCATTTCGATGGTCCGAAAAGATCCTAGTCTGTGAAATATTATGATGTTAATAATAGTGATATTATTAATAATTAACACCTCTACCCAGTGGATGAAACGTCACCTGTATCATACATTAAATATTAATTTTCAGGTCAAGTGGGCCATAGCCTATTTTTAAAAGAGATGGTGAATTTTATAGTGCATACCATTAACTTTTGAGTGTCAAATATAATCCAAATAAACCTGCTCCTGAATGCCCTGAGTGTAAAGTAATGATGACAATTAATAATTTTGTTGTGTGAATGTCCAATGTATGATCAGCACCGGTTATCAAGTTTAGGAAATAAATCTATCAGTGAAATTTTGCCAGAAGCTTCAACATTTGCGATTAATCCAATGATAAACTTTATGAAAAAATTGTAATTTAATTAACAAAATATATATAAAAAAAAATATAGGTAAAAACAGATCATTCGGGCCAGACCTGTGAGAGCTGATATTCAGCTCAGAGGTCTGGTAGAGCTATAATAATAATAATAATAATAATAATAATAATAATAATAATAATAATAATAATAATAATAATAATAATAATAATAATTCTCCCAACAACGTCAGCAACTCGATATACGATATTCATTACAACAACATTAATGTAACATTTGATTACGGTAGATGATTACTTTCGTTTCCTCTCTTTTGTCTCTTTATTCTCTCCCCTTTGAAGATTATTCCCTTCCATTATCCCCTTCCCAAAACGTTATGGAATCCGCTTCGGAAGTCTCTCTCTCTCTCTCTCTCTCTCTCTCTCTCTCTCTCTCTCTCTCTCTCTCTCTCTCATATTAAAACCTTTTATCCTTTTTCCCCTTTCTTTCTTGAGACAACTGAAGAAGTTTGACGAGAGAGAGAGAGAGAGATAGTTCACGGAAAACAAGGATTCCTCGAAATTGGCATCTCTACAAATGCACTGGATGGCAAACGTTCCACACTTCCTTGGAATCTGGAATTCTAATGAGGAATTCCATTCCAGGAAATCTTTAATAACTATTGAGCCTGTCAAAAAAGGCTTCGCGCTGTCTGTAATGCCAATTATTCTCTGATTTCCTTTTCATTTCCTCTAGGTTACGTGTCACCTCGTTCAACCCACACAAAAAATAATAAAGACGATTTAGCGCGCATGAGCGTCAACGTTTCCTACCAAATTCTGACTCTCTTTATTTATTTCTTTAGTTTTTTTATCATTATTATCTACCATACTCTCTTACGGGTGCTATTGCTTCTCTGTGTGTATCTGCTTCAACAAATTAACTCGAGAACGAATGAAATTATCAAGTGAATTATTTTTTTAACATTGCATAATCATCATAATGTAATTGTTTTTAACTTAGCATTTCAAATGTTATTTGCTGTTCAACAAAGGCTTCATCTTCATGTGAGCTTTACTCTGCCATGATAGGTTACCTCGACTTGTGGTTTAGTACATTATTTATATGCTATTTTTAGCTCACTATTCCCGACTTAACGTAATCTATATTAAAGCGTCATTAATCTTATGAAACTTACGAAGGTTTTATAGCACTTCATGATTATAATCTTTATCGAGATTTTCATATGTCTGGTATCTTTTCGACTTTTACTTTGTATGCTTTTTTTACACTTTAATGGATACTTTCTTTGGATTATCAGCTTATGCTCTCTTTAGAATTTCGTTGTACATTTGCTTTAGACAAATGCTTTATTCTTTCTCCGAACTTTAAAGTAGGAATTCGTATGACTTTATTGCAACCTTTCTTTTGACTGCCATTGTACGCTGTAGTTGGACTTTCTTTGATGCTTTCTATAGAATTTACTGTTTGTTTCATTGATGCTTTGCTTCATTGATGCTTTCTATAGAATTTACTGTTTGTCTTCTGTTGAGTGTTAGTTTATGCTTACTTTTCGATGATCAGTGTATGCTTTATTTTGACTTTTAATGTATGCTTTCTTTAGACTACGGCGTGCTTTCTTTAGAATGATTGTGCATGCTTTATTTAGATTCATAGTGCATGCTTTCTTTGGAATGTTATTGTATGCTTTCTTTGACTGTTAGTGTATGCTTTCTTTGGACTGGTAGTGTATGCTTTCTTTGTACTTTCAATGCTTGAAATCTTTGAGTTGTCCATATGTGAGGTCATTATATTTTCGATTATATAAAATGAGCACCATCTAAACGCGCCCGTTTTTTTATTAGGCCTCCCAATTAGATAAAGAAAATTAGAATGACGTTGGCATCAGTTTTCGACTTTACATAATACTAAACTTATTTGTTGAGAGGGTTAAGGCCCATTTAGCTATATTTTAAAAAACAACTGCAATATTTTTTTGTTCAATATTCTTATCGGTTTTCTTTTTTCAACATTTTGATGTATGTCATACCTTATCAGAATCTTTACATTAAGGTAAACTTTGTGTGGAGTGATGTGTGCTAAATGCTAATGAATGACGACCTGATTTTTCTGGTGTTCAGAAAAATAGTTTCATCGAAGCCAGTCAGTGATGTAGATAATATTGACTATTTTCCAAAAGCAAGCTTCTCAATAACTTTTGTTCCTTGAGACTTTATGTTTTTTATGTTTTTTCTCGACTTACTTATCAAAAGAAAGTGTCTGGGACACGGGATCAAAAATTATCATTTGTGCCTTTTCTCATTATCTTAGCTAAATAGAAAAGTTTCTCCTAATTCAAGATATACGAAA
>NC_089741.1:22113991-22198991 GCF_040412425.1 Macrobrachium rosenbergii | reverse complement strand
TTGTTCATAAAATATTCCAGGTTTTTGAAAAAAGTTTTTGTGGGCATTTTTTTTTTCTCATTAAAACTTCCCTTTTTATGGCATGAAGCAGAACTGATCGTCTCTCAAAACACCCTAAGCTAATGAAAAGGTAAACATTCACATATTTACTTCTCTGAGAGAAAGAATGTGTAACTTTTTCATATTATATTAAGTCTAGTCCCTTCCGTTTCTTCTCTTGTCGTCCTGTACAGCACGTAGTTTATTATCAGCGTAATAGGCATGTTTATAAGAATAATTTATTATTAGCATATATATGTATATACATATATATGTATGTATGTATGTATGTATACTTGTCTGTTGATAATGTAGCTACCGCGTCTGGTGAAGACGTCGTTCCATTGTAGGTTGCGCAATACTTCATTATCGTTTCCCTTCAAGTAAACAAAAGCTCTTTTAACCCTAAAACAACTCTTTTCGTCATTTTTTTGTACATATTTTAAATCCTGTAATCTGTTCACTTATTAATATTATTTACATTTTCTCTCTTTGTGTTTGTGACAAATTAATTTGTTACGTTCTTGCTACAAAAAGTAATAACAACATTCTTTTAATTATTATTACTACTATTGTTCGTTGTAACAAGAGCTGACCAGTAGTAGTAGTAGTAGTAGTAGTAGTAGTAGTAGTAGTAGTAGTAGTAGTAATAGTAGTAGTAACTATAATTACCTTATATCTTACCTTATATCCCTGGGTCTGTTCGCTCTCTTATGAACGGGATATATAAACATACTAAATTATATCCTGAACATTAAATAAGAACCTTCAGCATTTTCCTTCTACCTTTTTCCAGTTGTATTCTAAATCATTGACTCATATTTCCTCTTCATTTTTATATTTATTAGTCTATTTTCTCTTCTTTTAAAATTATGAGTCTGAAATTATGACCCATCAATATTACTGACTTCATAACTTCAGACCAGCTGAATCTAAAATTTAGCTTTCCCCTAAAGTTCGAGGAAAACATAGAATTGCAATTTGAAATTTACATGCAAAGGAGACAGTAGCCTTTGCCTTTGCAATTGCATCCAGGTTTGATATGAGAAATGTGTTACTATAATAGATACGAATTCTGCTGCTCAGAATCACATGATATTCATCTTACTAGGCTGATGCATGAGATCAGGCTCTGACAGTTAGAGCATTCATATGCATGCTGTGACCTTTTGGGAAACTAAAGGTGATCATAGCCATCAAAATATCTCGAAGGTTTAATCATTATTCAGTGTTAACCCAAATCTTTCATTGCACTATGTATGTACAAATTCATAAACGCACAAATTACTATATTTATGAGTGCAGTAATGCGCGTGGATGTCTTTGTTTGTCCACTGATTACCAGACCAGTTTGAAATTAATTCTTGCTTCTAAGATTGCTGACAGTATCAAAGTACGCTGTTGTTTTAGAGAAGTCTGATGGCCTGGAACGAGAATGCAACGTGTTCCGAGTGAGAACGCTTCGTAGATAGAGAGTTGTTGTACCCTTTGTGAGAGAACATCCCACAGTTTGCCCGATGACACTCGTTTGTGTGAAGTAAGCAACAATTCCTGTAAGATGAAAGGAACTGTTCTCAGATTCCACGGAATGGCAGAGAACGAGGATTAAATTGAAGAACAGAAGTAATTTGGTCACTAAATACGGTATCAAAAGAAGCGGTGTACCAGAGGCTTGTGTTTGGGTGCATGAGCTCATTTTTAATTACCAGTCAGCACTGGGCCAAGGTGAATTTCTCCCTGACTAAAAGATGGAGTAAACTGCATTTTACGTTTTCTCTAAACACGTGGCCCTTTATAGGAAACATATTTTCAGCTAAATGTACATCTGTGTATGTATTTATGTATATACGGGAAGGTGGCATCATGTCGTCCCAGTAACATATTTATGTTACACTTATTGATAGACCATATTTTATATCAATATTAATAATAAATTTTGATCATTTTGATCACTCTTCTCCTAACCTTTGAATGGATGAAGAGCCCACAGTTATATATTTGTATGTATTTTCTCTCTGATAAGGGAGCTTCCTTGTCAGAGAGAATATACACACAATTTGTGGATTTTCTTAAATTTTATCCATCCTGGTAACCTGATAGTCATTTAAAACGGAAGAACTTCTCTTCCACAGATTTTAATTTCGCCAACGGGCTGTTCTAGAAACAAGACATTGTGCCAGTGTAATGCTGGCTTAATCTAAAACAAGCAGATTTCACAACTCGTTGGTTTTTTTTTTTAGATCTCCCAAGTTCTTTTGTACTGGACTAAAATGAATTGATGCACAATGGTATCAGGACAGAAAAGTTATGTAGCTTTCGTAAAGGAGAAACCAAACCCATATTCTCTGTCAGACTGTTGGCAATCAATCATTCTGTCGCCAGTAATCTTTCTTAGCTTACATTTTTCGGCATATATTCTTTCTATTTCATTATTTTCCTGTCTCTTCATTCATTCTCTGACTCGCATAACCTTACAGTGACACGTCAGTATTTTTCTCAGGATTAAGCCCAGCTCTTTTGTATCTTCTTTTTCGTCGGTCCTATATGATAGATGCATGGGAGGCATTCAGTAGCAGATCTACTTTGTTTGAAAAATAATTTGTTTTTAAAAATGCAAATTAAAAAAAAATGGATGAACATTTACATGAGGAACTCTATCAAAGAAGTCTTATCCTTATCCCTTACACTGAAAAGCATTCTTATGTACGTTTTTGTAAGTACGTATTATTGCCCTGTCCGTTACATCCACGGTCCAGATGGACCGGGGTTACATGTAAACTGTGCGAAAACGAGAAGAGAGAAAATCGAAGCCTGAGATCTTGTCGACAAAAGCAGAAACATAACTTTCTCCCCTCCCATTTCCGTCGCATTCTCCGGTTAAATCTCAAAGGATTTCCATCTTTTGAACCGGGGGAGCCCGCCCGGAGGGCTCTGGAAGAATACGCGGCTTATTTTTCCGCGGACTTTGTTTCTACATTGGCTTCCAATTCGTTCCCTCGGGCCTTGCGCTCGGGAGGGATGCTGCTCCCGAAACGCGGATCCGAGCGCTGCTCCCGAGATGCGGTTGAGTCCAGGGGAAAAAGGAAGAAGATACCGTTATCAAATATGCATCAGGTTTGCTTTAACGCACGCTTGGGCATAAGTATGTACACTGTCGATTTCCGAGTGGGTTAGTATAATACGTATGGATGCATGCATTGTGAAAGCTATGATATTATGAAGGTCGAGGGGGAGCGTTCTGTAACCTGTTATTTTTTTTTGAGGTTATATGTTTTACTAAAAAAGAATACTATACTATGCTATGCTAAAAAATACTGCACAGTGCTTCGGGTAAAGTTTCTAATTAACAAATAGAAAACAAAATGTTTTTAGCTTTGCTTTGGTTACTAAAATTAGTGACGTAGGTGCTTGGTGTTCTTATCATATTGTTTTTAACTTGGAATTGGAAGCAGAAATGTTTAAACCAGGAACTTGATTTAAACTACTAACCGTTGACTTTGAAATAAGCATGATCGTTGCTCTTTTATGTTGTTTTATCTTTTCCGAAGCAGATTAAAATCTCATAAGCGTCATTGTTAATGAAACATAAGAGGGGGACTGAATTTCATATTGAACATCATTCTTGGACGGTAGAAGAAGATATATGATTCTAAAGGTTTTACGTCGAAACTAAAGCTGGTACATACCGTAGAGGAATCTATCAAAACAGTGACCACTGAGGATAATAATTCTCCACATCGGGGTCTAAGAAAAGAATTGTAGAGTGCATTTCATTTCAGTGTGCAACTGCGAGGTTTTCCTCCTGCTACACTTTTCAAACCTTTTTTACTGCCAGTTTCCGTTTCAGCGCCGAATGACCTCATAGGTCCCAGGGCTCGGCCATTGGCGTATCTATAGTCTGTTCTATTCTATTCGATTTATTCTATTCAAAATTATTAGCAAAAACAGTCTTGAAAAGTTGTGCCCTGAAAAGTGAAAAATAATATTGGTAGTCCAGACAAAATGGGCGGTAATATTAGAGAGGGTCGAGATAAAATGGCTGGCCCTAGAGGGTTACGCAACGTCCCGGACCTGAATCAGGGTGCCTTCATTCTGCATTCTTAGATAGGGGCCAGTTACAAGAAAGGCTGGCAAAGGTAGTACGAAGCAAGTCTAAACGTGACGTTCATCATCCTAGACTTTCTTAGCTACACACAAAATGAATATATGGAAACGCTTTGTTATTTATTATATAGAGATAATAAAGTACTTTAACGAGGCCAGTGGATCTAGACTCCCATAAGGATAGCCTTAAGGATTTATTCCCAAATACAGAGTGTAATATGAAGCAAGACAGAACTGAAGAAGTTAGACAGATAGGGGAAAGTGGCCATATATTAAGACAGGAAGCACTGCAGCTGCAGTGCCGCAGAGAACCGTTATTACTGCCTCTAGCGGCTACCAAGCAAAGCGCACTGTACATGCCACCCCTAAGAGTCATTTGCCGCTTGGTGAAGCTTACCAGTAGGACGGAAGTCTTGGGTTAAGGTCTGTGAAAGAGTTGAACACATTAGGGAAGCTTCTACAAAGTAGCCTACCTAAAACCCCCGATCCCATTCATACGAAATGAATGAGAACCTTTGGAGACCATACACGTTCACCAAGCCTAAACATTCCAAACCCTTACCTCGTTATCCCCTATCCCAATAAAAAAAAAATCGCTCCTTTCAAAGAGTTACGTACCTAGAAAAAAAAAAAAAAAACAACTAGCTCTCCCAAAATGGATTCGCTTGTTGCCAATCCCGTGGCTCACCTTTGGTCAAATTTTCATAAAGGTGCAAACATATCGTTTTGCATGGTCATGCTCAAAAAGCAAAAATGCAAACAACAGACCAGGGTCTAGACCTTGCAACAAATTATACGAAAACCATAATCCCATAGGCGGAGTTAATAATCGTGCTTCGTGACGCTTTAGGTAAGAAAAAAAAAATGATTTACCCAGTCATACACTCTTTGTTATATTGCGAAACAACTACAGTCCGCACACCCGCCGCAACTTTTAGTTTATTGATTGAAATATTTTGCCTCAATGCAGTTGTAGATTAGGGTAAAGTTGTAATTGATAACGCCTTTTTTAGTTGAGATAAACTAACCCGTTTCACTTAGGACGAATTTTATTAGTGCATAAAACTTCATGATTTTTAAGATCTTTTTACCTCAGTAACACTGGTTTTATATCCATTTTAAATTGCTAAATCTTAGTCATTGAAATACCAAAAACAATCGATAATCTAATATACGCCTTTGTTATAGTTTACCATACAATAGTATAGAAAACTACATTTTCTGGCTGTAGATATAGAAAACTTTGCCTTTCTATTCACTGGGTGACTATGATATAATCTACCTTCCGTTCTTCGAATTATTTTCCCAAGGTCACCGTTGAACACCAACTAGATATAAACGGCAAAATTGCAGACTGCTACCTTGACCCGATTCACACCAGTCGGCGACCGGAATATGTACCGCCTTTTGTTTATCGTTATGTCTTTTGTGTATGTTGATGTTATTTACCGTCCTCTGTTTATATTTTTACGTTTAGCGCTAAACTGGCAGTTACCAAGCTAGAGGTGCGCGGCAGTAGTCTGCAGTTTCCCCATAAACTGCATTGTTGCATCAACAAACATATGTACTCTTAATTTTAGGTCTACGTACATTTCCTTTTAAATCTACGTATCATCTAGCAAAGATGAAATACGTGATAAAATGCATAACATTCACCCAAATGTGTTGATAATATGGGACTTACATCCCTGCAGTTTTTTAACTGTTATTTTCGTAGGAATATTTTAGAATAGTTCACTTAGTTCTAATTATACAGTTCCTCGTGCCTTCATGCTCCAAAAATCCCGCGTATCGCACCGACAAGAAAGTAGCTACCATGCCATCCAATGTTTATAGGTTCCACTTTATTCAGTTATACTGGTGTACAGGAATAGATTAGGCTAAAATCGGGCCTGGCATTTAATGACACCAGGCAGCGGTATATATATATATATATATATATATATATATATATATATATATATATATATATATATATATATATATATATATATATATGTGTGTGTGTGTGTGTGTGTGTGTGCGTGTGCGTGTGCGTGTGCGTGTGTATGTGTACGTAATGGAAAAGGCATTTGCAGCTTCTTGTCCTTGTAAAACTATTATGTATTTTATTTTTCGATCGTCTTTCGCACATTTGCTTTCTCTACAGTGAAAGCTTGGAACGCAAGTATAGAGAGTATAAAGACAATGTGACAAATTCTGCAACACTTGTGTGATGAGAGGTTGAAGAAAAATGATTGATTGATTGATTGAGAGCCATGCACCATCAAACTATCAGGATTGTTAACGCCACTTTCAGAGTAATAGGAATTTTATTCATATCCTTTGATTATATCTTCATTGTCCTCAGCCAGATTGATCACTGGGATAAGAAAAGGTTTCCTTTCTTCTTGTCTTTATTAATGGCCAGGATCTTCTGTGATGCAGGTTTTTCCATCATCATTTTGGGTGGAAATAATCAAATCTTAATTCTTTATTTAACCATTCCAAGTTCATTTGAGGCTTTTGTACTGTACGGAATCTGTGTGAAATGTCGGTTTTATATGCTTTACCATCCTGAACTTTTAGTATTTTTTTTAGTTTTTCTGTCCGCATTTTTTCTGTCCGCCCTCAGGTCTTAAAAACTACTGAGGCTAGAGGGCTGCAAATTGGCATGTTGATCATCCACCCGCCAATCATCAAACATACCAAATTGCAGCCCTCTAGCCTCAGCAGTTTTTACTTTATTAAAGGTTAAAGTTAGCTATAATTGTGCATCTGGCAACGATATAAGCCAGGCCACCACCGGGCCGTGG
Organism: Macrobrachium rosenbergii; assembly: GCF_040412425.1. Lineage (NCBI taxonomy): Eukaryota > Metazoa > Arthropoda > Malacostraca > Decapoda > Palaemonidae > Macrobrachium > Macrobrachium rosenbergii. Next base: position 22,192,053 of record NC_089741.1, on the reverse strand, counting down.
CTAAAGTTTCATAGGCCGCGACTCATACAGAATTATACCGAAACCACCGAATGATAGATCGATTTTCGGTGGCCTTGATTATCCGATGTACAGAAAACTTGATTTTGTTGACCTTTGTTTCAAAAATCAATCGCTTAGGTTGCAACCATTTATTATGTCCGCTTTCGTCCTCAGTACGTTATCTGGCGCGTAAATAATCTGATTACAATGCCCGAGTGATAAAGTGTCATGATTATACGAGGCTGTGTCCTTACTCAGTGGAATCGTATTTCATTTTTATTGTTTCCGGCTTGAATCATTGAAACGTAGCGGGGAAGACTGGGCTTAAATAAAACGAACCAAGTTCCTTTCCCCTTACTGTCCGGGGATCGAACACCGGCCTAGTCAGATGAGAGTTAAAGGTGCAAACACTTCTAAAACAATAGGCTACAAAGTCTGTGCTTCGAATAAAGCCTATGATCATTGTTAAATGCTCTCGATTCATAAAACAAATATTCATTTCTTTAGCTGATCTAAGTGGACCCAGATGTAGCATTAGTAAACAAAAATAATAATCTAGTGGAGTTTCTTCTCATTACTATTTTTTTTATTATCACTATGCACATTGATTCTTGACTAGCAGTTACGTCCCAAGGGATAAAAATTGGATTTAAATGAACTAAAACACACAAATAGAATTTATACAAAATTATCCAGATTCGGGTGTAATTATTTTATAAAATTATTAAGTAACCCGAGATACAAAGATTCGGAAGCTAAACTAATGCAGTATAATATATAGGACTTTAAGAAATGAAATATTTAATGTCATAAAATAGAATTAGACATCAAAATTTATGTGGTTGAATTAAGGCATAAGACGCATAATAAAGCTTAACTAGGGCATATACTCTTAAAACCACTTTATGTGTAACTAACGCTTTATCATGTAAGTTGCAAAAACAAAAATGTATATATATATATATATATATATATATATATATATATATATATATATATATGTATATATATATATATATATATATATATATATATATATATATATGGGATGACTACGGATTTGGCGTCATTATCAGATTAAACATTGTCATCACACGTGGCATACTTTTCTTGAAATCTTTCACCAGGGTTTGCATACAGTAACTTATCTTCGCCAGTAATTTTCACTGAAGTCTGTAAGCCTATGTTGGTATCTTTAGCCAGGGTCTGCAGACCTTAGTCATTATCTTTTATTAGGGTCTATAAACAGTAACCAGCATCTTTTACTAGTACCTTAACACAGTCGTCATTTGTATCTTTAATCACTTTCTGTGTATGAAAAGTCACTGAAGCAGCTGACCACAACTCCTGTTTTGTAAGAAATACTGCATGGAAATGGATAATTAACAAAGTAGAACGTGTATGATCTTTTGATACAATCATTAGTGTAGATATCGTTGCCAGATACTGCAGAAATCAGTAATGGTCTCCCCCGTAGCATAAATTAGGAGGAAAATCAGTCGATACACATAACTAATAACTATGTATTTGGTGGAATAACAATTGTTTAACAGTGAAAAAATCGTAATAGTAGGCTGTATTCTTATTTACCAGATATTGTTTGTGCTTCATAATTAATCAGCATCCGCTTATAGCCATCACATACGGAGATATGTTAGATGATGCAGGATTTTAGAAATTTAGTAAAATTTTGCAAGTGGGAGAAGAAATTTTCCCTGATAGTTGGTTTTGTTTAAGTCAAATATAGATTTATAAAGATAAGCTCCTAATACCATTTGGTCGGAGATGTTTTTAGATGAGACAAGATTTAAACATTTGGATCATGTCACGATTAGCGAACCCAACATCTCCATGTCAAGAACAGCGAACCCAATGATCCCCGTGTCAAGAATGGCCAACCCTTTCCGGTCTGAACTCCAGTTCCACATGAGGGCTAGTACTAAACACAACGAAACAGTGATTCATCTACACTGTTTCGCCATGTTTAGTACTAGCCCCTGGGTGGTCAAATGTCTGGTACCAAAGTGTTATGTCTAGAACAGCGAACCCGATTATTCCCATGTAAACGAATCCAATAATCTTCTTGTAAAGAATAGCGAACCCTGCTACGAGTGAGTTTGCTAATCTTGACATGATTCAAAAGTTTAATACAATTTTGAAAGTGGGAGGAGTAGTTATCCTTAATAGCTGGTTTTGTTTAAGCCTAATAGATTTATAAAGATAAATTCCTATTACGATTTAGTCGGAGACGTGGTAAGATGTTACAAGGTATAAAGAATTAATAAAAAATTTTAAGTGGAATAATCAGTGCTGCGTAATAGCCAGTTTTGTTTAAACGCAATAATTTATAAAGATACAAATTCGTACTACCATTCAGTTGCTTCAAAACTTCGATGCAAGGTGTGACTTCACTGGCAAGGAGAAATCTTAGGCGGAAGCGTTTATCACTAATTCGGTTAAATCGTCCTACCACACGTCATTTCATTGTCTCAGCAGGGTGCCGGCTTGTCAGAAGAACACAAAACCTCGCCCTTAGTAAACCTCGCTAGTCTCGTTGCTCGACGGGGTAATTTGTCCATGCATATCCAGGATGTCATTCGCGAGCATTGCGTAGGACAGAATGAAACCGTGAGCGGCGACGAGCAAGCCATTCCCCACTCGGTACCCTCCGAAGATGACAACTTGTGGCGGGAGTTCTAGAAGATTTTCTCGCAGGATGTGGAGTTTGTTGTAAGGCAGTAGATCCGGGTGGCGTCGCTCGAGCCGCACTGTCTTTTTCAGGATTAACAAGATACGTTCGTACTGCGGAAATACAAGTCGCTAGGTTCAGGAAATGTGTTTCACACTCTGAGGCAAATGGAAAAAACAAGAATGAGTTTTTGAAATTCCTCTTGGATAACACCCTTGTTGTGTCTAAACAGTGCAATTCATTTACCGGTATGCTCACTGATTATGTTAATATGAAATTGTCACGTTCTTCAGTCGGCATTTTAGTGTTCTGAGAGAGAGAGAGAGAGAGAGAGAGAGAGAGAGAGAGAGAGAGAGAGAGAGAGAGAGAGAATATACCCCATGTCTTCTAAAACAATGTGGATAGACTCAAGTTCACTGCATCGTACCTATCTTTACTAGGAAGGATTCCATTTTCTCCCAGGATTTTATTTTTAAATATAAAGGCTTATGTAACATGCAACCAAATTGCCCTGGCAAGAAAGAAGAAAAATAAAGAAGGAAGCGATAGAATGCCTCTGAAAAAGAAGTTATAAGAATTAAGAAAAACAGAAGCAGGAAAAGCATTCCAAAACTTGGCAGCAAAGGGATTGAAATAATCACTTGACTGATCGATTCCAGGATCACCAATTTTCATTGAATAAAGGTAAGAAGTAGTGGCCCAGCGGGTGGTTCTACGCCACGAGGAAGAAATCTTCCTTGTGAAATAATACCAATTAAAAAGACAGGGAAGCCACCAACAGGCGGAGAGAATTATAATCAAGAGAAGAGGTAAAGTAAGCGTCGTCGTTCAAGCAAATTGCTTTCGTCTTCAATGCTGTTGAGGAGCGAGGCAAGGATATAACCTCCCAACAACAAAAGCAATGTTCCATGAGGGCGAAGTGGGAAAATGAGGCCAACGTGAAGTCTTATTTTACTATGTGATTCTTCCAAGACAAATCTAAAGTTGAATGAAAACACAAAGTATTTGTATACGTTTCATTAAAAAAAAAAATGGGAGAGCAGACACACGTAGGAAGAAAATGTGCTTTAGAGGTCTTGAATCTAATTCAGAGAAGTTTACATGATCTGAAATTTTAATTTAGGGAAAAATTTAGCCATAGTCTAGCCTGCCCACTGACTAGTGAAAGGTCCACACTAATTTGACCGTGCGAAAGTAGCATAGTCATTAGTCTCTTAATTGGGTAGTGATTACAGAAGAAAAATGGAAAGCTGAGTTGATGACGAAAATAAGAGAAGAAACAGTTATGGAATAGAAATCACTGATGAAGTGGAGGAGCGTACCTGAGAGATGAGAGCTATGACGAACATACCAGGGAAGAGCCAAGCCACAGTGATTACACCGAAGGGTTAAATCCATAAGCGGGAAGTCTGGCTAATAGACCCTATGCCAAATTCTGTCAAATACCATAGAGGTATTGAGAGAAACGACAAAAGAGATTCTCTGAGGTCTTGTATAGGACAAGGACGAAGCATCAGTAAGCTTAGAAAAGTTACCAACAGATCTTTACGGAATCCATACTGGTCATCAGCAAGACGAGGGTATTAATACCAAAACTTAAAACAACAACAAGGCAGTTGGAATGCTTCTTTGGGATGGACTGAACTGGTTTTCGTTAGGAAGAAGAAAAGTGCAGGGAGTACCAAATGAGGAAAACAACCAAAAGACAGGAATCACTCCTGCAAACTCCTTGAGGGATCATGCAAAGAAGCAATGCAGGCTCTATCCCATTCCGCCACTTCTTAAAGTTAAAAGCATATCCAGGCGTTTGCAGACGATATATAGGACTATAGAAGTTTACAGTAAATGAATGAGCAGCAATAGAACTGGTGATATAAGAATCAACTGAAAAAAATAGATTGTGGCTTTTAATGGAGAAACAAGCTACAGATCCAGCAGGATAGAAGAAATAAGAACTGGAGTTGCAACGTATTAAGAACTTTATTGGAAAAAGAGCTCAAATTTTTCTCAACCAACTGGGATAACGGAAACCAAAAACCATGTATTTAAGCCGAAAGTGAGCAGGAGTAACAGCAGGATTTTAGAAGAATTAGGCCAAATTTTGCTAGATTCATGGGTTTATTGGGAAGAAGACGCTTAATACCGAGAGATGTTTCAGCAGGCAAGATTGTGAGCCAGACTATGAATATTATAAAAGTTGATAGGTAGGGCCCAGTCACTGCAAAAACTGTATTTACAATGCCGAGTATTGACCCTATTTACAGGACTTCTCATTAAATACAAGACTGAGAATACAAATACTTTGTCATGAACATTAAAGATGTGATTTATTCAGTTGTCTGAATGAGAGAAGGGTGTGTTAAAGGACTTCTCCTGAAGTGACAGAGTAGACACAAGTAAAGGGCATACGAAGTGTGATGGTGCTGTGAACCACGGCTTAGTTTCACTCATACTAATGATTTTCCCATTACTTTTGTCCCCATGGCTATATACAGTATATATAGCACTTTTACAACCACTTCTACACGATTAATTTCATGAGCATGTATACCTATACTTAATTTTTTTTTTATAAAATAGGACAACAGTTTTACTATCAATTAATTTTCGTGATTATCTATTTCCCTATTACACTGCACCTCAATCTTAAAAATATTTTGCCTGTGTTCTTAATCAAACCCTGCCTTTGGTTAGACTGCATTCGTTAAATGTTAAAAGTAACGTAGCTGTTACCTAAGAACAGCAACAAGGATTAGGTACCTTTGTCCTGTCAACACTGTTTTGTTAAAAATGTAATCTGTCAAATCAAAGACGTTCTTTGCTGCAGATCAGATGGCCAAAACTAAAGCAACGAATATTAACATACCTCAGATATTAACATACCCCAAATATTAACATACCTCATTTATCAGGCAGTCTGACTTGTAACAAAACAATGCCATATTGCCAATTGCGATAGCCAAGGGAATCATGTACATGATAAGGCGGAAACTTCTCAGTAGTTCCAATGTGCAGAATACAGCGCTGATTAAGTAGACTAGGAAGTTTACAGATGAAGCAAATTTTAAAAATCCTTCGCTCAGTAAAACGAAAATCTCTTGTATTTTGTCTACATAGTCGCCTGTAAGTTTGACATTCTCTTCACTGAAGGTGACTGATGGACAGTGACGCTCTGTCTGTGGCTTAGTTGTTTCTTGTAGATCTGCCAAAGTGCTGTGATACAAATATTCGAACTCGACTCGTAGTGCCTCATAGACCAGTCTTAGCCACTCTATGAAGACCACGCAGAACCAATTGCTTATTGCCGGCTGAGTGAGGTATGTAAACTGCATGATGAAAAATGGCCACTCTTTTTCTAGGGTGCTCCACTCCACTACGTCATAAATACCAAAGGCCCATGCAACTACGAAGGCAGCAATAGATAAGAATACTGTTGCCAATGGCATAAAAGAGAGCATTTTCTCATGTTCATGGGATTTCTGAGAGTTTATGAACTCAACCTTTGAGGAAAGGGCCTTCTGCTTGCTACTTGGTATGTGGATGTTCATAGGGGTTTTGAATCCAACGTCCATCTCACACAGGTTGGCTATGTCCTCTAAGATATAAGGGATGTACTTAGCTATGAGCTTAATGGAATAGGTGATAATTGCAGGAGCAACAGCGAACCCTAAAATGAATAAAGACGTTTCGATGACATTATCCACTTTATCTGAATTCTCATTTAGATCGAAGACCCTCATGCCAATGAATGCCACGCCTAGGCCCAGGAGCGGCCATAGAAACCAAAATGCGTAGGCGACTACGAAAGGGCCTGGTTGAACAACGTACGTAGACTTTGAAGGCTCCCATTTCACTGGGAAGAATCCCAAAGCTCTAAAAATGCCGAATATGAGCTTATTATTTTCCTGCAAGCAGTTCTTCTTGTCAGGTATTATGCTTTCAGTGCTGGGACCGACAGTGATACCCATCTCCATTCTTCTAACATCCAGTGCTTGCAGTCATCTGTACAATTCAACTATAATTTTCAAAGTAGTCTTTACTTTTCATTACACGCAACAGTTTTAAAATCTGATAACCTTAGTAATATTATTCAATGACAGTTTTCAAATGCTGTCTTTAATGCAAGTGGTATCTTATCTGAATGTCTTATCTAGTAATCACTTGCAAAGATGAATGCTTATCACTCTTGTTGGCGATTTTAATTTCTCAAGTACTCCCAAGTCATACGATCCCTAAATATGATGAATGATGTACTTTACTGGAAACCAGTGTAACAACATATGCTAAAATCTTGCCAGATTTTTTAAACTTTGTTGGTGCGCTTTGATTTTTACTCGGTCAGGTGATTTTGTACACTACTGCATTTCGGTAATCACTAAATTCTCAGCAGAGCAGGGTGGCAAGTTCAGAGTCCATGGTCGCTCTTGTGGGAGTGTTTGGCTCTCCAGTGATGAAAGTGATTTGGCGATACTTTTATGTTAAATCCGGCTGATGATTTGGGAATCCATAGGATGCAATCCTCGCTCAATTCCTGCGAGCTTGGCGACGCCAGACGAGTGAAATGTTACCTTCACAAACTCTTGATACGAACTGAACGCCCAAGAGGTTGCATTCCTCCCGCCCACTTAACTCTTTTACGATAAGTTATCAGAGTTGACGTCGTGACTCTACACATCTTGATCTCTTGAACTGCAACTAATGGTTCGTTTCCCGCTGATTCTCAAAAAAATAATAGATTCTGTTATCAGTTCAGTAGACCAAAAATTTGTAACCAGTCGTCTTAGCACCAGAAAGAACGTTGTCACTAGAATGATGAGGAAGAATGAAAACTATTTTATCCAAAACGAAGATGATAGATTTTTGCTGGTGTTAAGTTCATTTGCGTTTCTTTTTTATAATTAAATGCTTGTAAACCATAAATAAAGGAGTATTTATCGAAAAGCTGTAGTTTTCTGAAGTAGCCTATAGATAATAATATTAAAAAGTTTTATGTTTGTGAAGTAAAAAAGCATACTCATTGACAAAGTAGAATGTTTCTCTAGTATAAGAGAGTTTATATTTACCTGTAAGAACTGAATGCCTATAAAATATAAAATTATGTTTATTTTGTCAGATAACGCCGGGAGCAAAGATTGTGGAAGCATTTACGAAAAACCATTCAAAAACAGATATGGTTTAAAACCTCGAAAAAAGGCGTCAAAATTATCTGTCGAGTGGTACTACAGCATCGAGTAGCATTAGGGGTCAATTGAGCAATGATATTTTACTGTTAATATCTTGCTTATCTAACATCGCATTTATTATCAAAGAGGAAATACCTGGAGCTCATCGTTTGATCTTTCAAAAAGAGTAATGTCTGAGCCTGCAATATTTTCCAGTATGTAATTTTTTATTTTTGCTAAAACGGTCTTTTTTTTTTTTCATTTGATTTATGAAATTTCGGCTGTCAAGCTAAGCACTGAGGCACTTTCGGCCATTCAGTGATTAAGACAGAGAACAGAGGGAGTTGGAGTGGTTGGACAGCAAGATTCAGAAGATAAGCGAGATGAAGCACAAGGATCTGAAGGGGGAATTGGGAGAAAACTCCACAGTTGCGCTAAGAAATAAGAGTTAGAGAGGTTGGACAGCAAGATTGAAGAAGAGAAGCGGGAATGGAGGTGAAGCAAAAGGCCAGAAAGTGGGTGCAGCTAGCGTCGAAGGGTCGCTGTAAACGCATGCAATGCGCAACGTGAGGTGCACTGACGGCAGTAACCCCTCACGTGGAAAGTCTTGTTTTGCCGTGTTATTGACCTGCGCATTTTTGCATCATTAAATTTCTCTTCTGACATCTCTTTCGATTTTGTGTTCATTTAAGTCCAATATATCAGTTAGTCCAGAGAAAGCAAAATCAAGCAGATTGTTAATGTTGCTTTTGTTTCAATCACTCAAAGTGGGCGACACAGACGAGTGGTTTAGTTAGTGCTCGGATCTTGTTTACTAAGTCTGGAGATGGCGTCCAGTCCTCCATAAACCAGCCCACTCAGCTTTGTTGGGTACCGGCATCTTTTGGGGTCAAAAGATCCCTGGAATTGCTGAGAAACCAGAAAGCTGAACTATTCAGGAGCCATTCCTTTCATATATATATATATATATATATATATATATATATATATATATATATATAAAGATAAAATCCACGAAGAAAACGGAAACACTGGAGTGCTGCGAGGCCTTTCGACACTATAGTCCTTTACTCAGCAGAATGAAGAAATATAAAAGTATGTTTACAAAGAAAGCTTATATAAATGACAGATGGGGATTATAAAGGAAACACATGTACCTGGAATCCAACACAATTAGGATTAGGATCAACCGTTCAGGAGCAGGGACAGGACAATTAAAAGATTATACAGGTTCGTGACTGACCACCTAAAAATTTTTAGTACAACGCAATAATTCTCTCTTTTTTTGTAAAAAATAATAACTTTTTGCAAGATGAACATTTTTACAAATAAAAAAAATTATATTAAACATTTGTAAAAATTTTCATCTTGCAAAAGTTATTATTGTTTACAAAAAAAAAAAAGAGAATTATTGCGTTGTACTAAAAATTTTTAGGTGGTCAGTCATGGACCTGTATAATCTTTTAATTGTCCTGTCCCTGCTCCTGAACAGTTGATCCTAATCCTTTGTAAAAACCTCTTAAATATTTAATCCTGTTTTGGCAGTTCTACTAATTCTTCAATTGTGTTGGATTCCAGGTACATATGTTTCCTTTATAATCCCCATCTGTCATTTATATGAGCTTTCTTTGTAAACATACTTTTATATTTCTTCAGTCTGCTAAGTAAAGGACTAGTGTCAAAAGGCCTCGCAGCACTCCAGTGTTTCCGTTTCCTTCGTGGATTTTATCTTTATTTATATATTCATCACGTTCCATATTTTCGTGATTCAGTTATATATATATATATATATATATATATATATATATATATATATATATATATATATATATTATATATATATATATATATATATATATATATATATATGTGTGTGTGTGTGTGTGTGTGTATGTGTGTTATGCATATTTAAAAACCTCAATGGTAATCGTCTCGTTTTCGACAACAGATTTACTCTGGCAGTAATATCTAATGTACGGAAATGAAAGCATCTCTGACGAATGTGCAACACAAAATCGAACATTGTTCATATATATATATATACAATATTTGGTTTATAGAATGAGGGCTTAGAAATATCACTTTTTTTTAGTTTCTTTAGTGAATTACAAAAGAAATTGTGCCAGTATAAGGGACTACTCAACTGGGTATATCATCGTCAAGGATGTTGTCATTATTATCAGACAAATGTCTGTAAAACATGTATTCAGTATGTAACCCCTGAAGCATCCAGAGTTCACCAGGACCCTCATGGTTTTAAGCCCATAATTGAAGCAGAAGAACTAACTTTCAGAAGCCTCCAACTCAGCAGTGCCTTGCAGCCTCGCAAGCTTCTCAGCAGCCTTCCCTGTTGGGGGATAGTACCATCAGTATACCTCTGTGGTGCACTGTAGGCATCACTTAAGGGTCTTTGCAACGTCCCTTCTGCCTCTTGCTGCAACCCCTTTCATTCCTTTTTCTGTACCTCCGTTCATATTACCCATCTTCCATCTTACTTCCACCCTCTCCTAATAATTGTTTCATAGTGCAACTGCGAGCTTTTCCTCCTGTTCCACCTTTAAAACCTTGGTAATTCTAAGCCGGCTGTCCGCGATGAACTAGCCTATGGCAATTGACGTTTTTGTGTTATTTTACCCGCTGAACAAGAATTTGAAATAATATTTTGGCGGTAGGCTGTAACTAAAATGTAATTGACCTTTGAAGACTACACGACAGTACCAACGGGTCCCCTAGACCGACCTATACAGTTCAAAGGTAAATTACAGTTTAGCTACAGATGGCCAGCCAAATATTACCTTAAAATCTTGTAAAACAAGTAAAATAACACAGAAAAATGTCAACTGCCATAGTCTAGCTCGACTGGACACCATTCGAAGCTTTCGATCAGGGCGAAGAAACATCAATGGCAAAATATTACCATTTCTACTTTCAGTTTTAGCATAGCGGAACGGCGCTGCATGCCTTATCTGCATTTTGAATGATTCTTGGCAAGCTCGTATGTTCTGGCAAGTGGTAATGTACTTTAAATTCTTGTAAAGCAAGTAAAATAACACAGGAAAACGTCAATTGCCACAGTTTAGCTCACCGTGGAACACCGGCTTAGAATTCTACTCTCTCAGCTGGACTGTTGGAGGCTTCTGGTGATTTGCTCGCCTCTAAGACTGCACATGCGTGATAGGGCCTGGAATCAGCAGTATTGGTAATGCATGAAAAGTGCTTTTGGAATGGCTCCCGCTGTCCATTTATTCGCCCTTTTTTTTACACTTGTTTTTTGTGTTCCAGATGACATATGTAACAGGAAACACAACAATAAAGTGCCCAAACCTTTTCCCAAGTTATTTACCCCACCAAAACCCCGAATCCCCAATGAGTCCCCCTTACCGTCAGCTGTTCTCGAAAGTGTCTTCTCCCACCCAAAACCCCGATTCCCAACGGGTCCCCCGCCAAAATATAACCTTGAATTCTTGTTCAGCAGATACAGTTCTAGACTGTCGCTCGATGGGCCCGAGTTCAATTCCCGCGGCCGGCTGATGAAGAGTTAGAGGAATTTATTTCTGGTGATAGAAATTCATTCCTCGCTATAATGTGGTTCGGATTCCACAATAAGCTGTAGGCCCCGTTGCTAAGTAACCAATTGGTTCTTAGCCACGTAAAATAAGTCTAATCCTTCGGGCCAGCCCTAGGAGAGCTGTTAATCAGCTCAGTGGTCTGGTAAAACTAAGATATACTTAACTTTATAGAAAAACGTCAACTGCCATAGCCTAGCTCACCGCGGACAGCCGGCTTAGATCTACCAAAACGTTTTTGCTGTCAATTTCCCTTACAGCTGTGAATAACCTCATAGGTCCCTGCTGTGCGCCTTTGGCCTAAATTTCATATTCCATTCCATTCCATTCTCAGCAGTTTTCTTCAGTCCAGCCGTACGTTGCTGATGATACGGAGCACTATCTTTTAAAACGTTTCTCGTGACTCAACCGGGACATTTTGCCCCTCGCCTTCACGCGAAGAGAAAAATGTATACATCAAGGTACCTACAGTAGTGCTAAAATTGCTGAGTATGTACATGACTACAATAAAATGTATCACCTTCATATTCGTAATGGCCTGTCCTTACAGTAAACATTCTTTCAAAGGAACAACTCTGATTAACGCTTTTCAGCTTTTGCAAATGGTTATTATAAAAGTGCATTCTTGCATTGAACTCTATCTCTCTCTATAATATATATATATATATATATATATATATATATATATATATATATATATATATATATATATATATATATATATATATATATATATATATATACACACACATACACACACACACACACACACTTATACCTAAAGAATATTAACAAGCAAACCTAAATGAATTTGCAAGAGCCATCACGCCTAATTGTAGTTCGTGGAGATCTCAAAGCCAAGACACATTTTATTCATATATATAGTACTGTAAAACATTCTTTTTTTCAGCATACAGTAACATTACTGTACTTTATGAGTAAACCCTTTAAAAGACAAGTAATAATACCAAAATTTCCATTTCATAGTTGATAGGGTACAGCATCATTTTGTTTTTGTTTGGCCACTGCCTAAAACATTTAATCCTAAACAAAAACCTCAGGCTTGAACCATTTTTTTCTTATCTTTAAAATGGTATGTTTTAGTGTACGTTACTGTAATGCACCTCCACTTTTTGTAGTAATGAAAGCTTCACCACGAAAAAAAACTACACTGCTCTTAACTGTAGCAGATGAAACCTAGGAAGCAAATGCACATTCTCATGAATGCGTTGGACTTATATAGGAACCTATAGGTCACAATACATTTTTCACTGTACAATAACTCGAAACCACTGTACTACTTAGTTAGGAAACCCTATAATAACCACCTTACGAAAAGCCATGTTCCATGTCTTAGTTCAAAAGTCCAGTGCTATTCTACTATTGTCAGACCACCAAGACACCGACTAGAACTTGAAAATTATGCGAAAAAAATCGTGAACAATATAAAGAAAACTCACTGAAGCTTGTAATATTTCGCTGATCTTTTAAACTGTATTATACTGAACTTTTATTACAGGATCTATAATGAACAAATAAAAAGTTAATTTTCACAGCAAAAATACACAACTGCAGTGACCGTTACTAATTGCCTAACTGTAGCTCGTGCAGTGTTGCCAATTTGGCGCATTTTACGCTAGATCTAGAGTATTGCTTTCAGAACTAGCGTAAAAACTTGGCTCCTAGCGCCTACCGTAAAATCTTTTACTCCGCCGATTGCACCATTATATCTCAGGTCCTATACTTAACCTACCCAGCACAAGTCCTTGGAATGAACTCCCCCCAATCCCTCCTCGCTTCCTTCCGAGTAAGAACATGGAAACAAAAAGTACTAATGACAAGCTAAGGAATTGAACGAGACATTTTTTTTTCTTTTATATGATAAGATTCGTGTCTGCGTTGATACATGAATTACTACAAGCCTCTTCTCCACTCTCTTGGATTTCAGTTTGGACAGAGGCCATAAATGAATGTTGCATCGGCAACAAAGAATCATATAGGAATAATTGTAAATTATAGGTACTGATACGGATTATATTTGATCAACCGGCAGTCTTTCATTTGTGTTCGTTAGTGCCAGTTACCTTGATTCCTAAAGGTTATTAGTGATTATTAGTGATCTCTGTTATTAAAAAGAAATACAATGTTAAAGGAATTCCCGCTTAAATCCTAATATAAGTAGGAATCCACTGCTAAAACCGAGTGACTATAGGACAATTATTTGAAGTTCACTGATAATCGATAAATGGGTGCATTTGTACATAATTGTAAATACTTAAAAGTTATTAAAATTCCTGTATGTACACATATAAAAAGAAAATTTACCAAATGACTCGCTTAACGTTGTATTAGTTATTAGTGCTATTGAAATTACATGTAATATTGTAATTATATATACAGACACTGTTGCTTATATAATAAAAGAAAAAAAATAATCGATAATACTGTAGATCTAGGATAAATTTGGTCTATGGTTTCATCACGCATAGCCTAGACCTATGGTCTAAATATAACAATCTCTCTCTCTCTCTCTCTCTCTCTCTCTCTCTCTCTCTCTCTCTCTCTCTCTCTCTCAGAGCTATGCATATTTATAGACTTTACGTCCTTTACTTAATAAATATTGTATGCGTTTACCGTTTTCCAGGTTTTGAAATGGGAAAACAATATAAACAGAGAAGATATGTTGCAGGTAGAACCATTTAAAAAATAGCTGGTGGAAGTGCCAGGTGATTCCAGCAGGGGTCTTTTTTTTCATGTGAATTTCCTTGAAATGAAAATATAACAGGAGAACAGGCAGATAAACTAGCGTAATTTCTGGAGGTCTAGCGTAAATCTAGCGGACACCACCCTCCGATCTGGCGTACAAGTAGTCAATTGAGTTGGCAACACTGCGGCTCGTGACAGCCACGAAGTGAAGCAGAACTTTAGATGCTACATTGAAAGCCGTCCTCAACATACTTGGTTTTCATCGCGCTATTCTGAGTAATTTTCAACACTACATAATATGAAGGTGAGCATATAGGTGTCTAATAAGCAATGCGCATCACTGACTATCCAGCAAAGGAAGAGTACTCATAGAGAAAACAAATAACCTTTTGTCAGTAAATGGTCAAGTGATGTATCGTAAGGTAGACTATAAAGAGATGGGGAAAAAAAGGAAGTTTTCTAGGGTTGAATCGCATTTCTGCATATGTAATCATATTTAATGCAGAAATTTAGTGATTGTTTATTACCGTTACACATGTTAGGCCTATTCTCGTGGGTCGCGGTGTACTTACAAGCCTGTCAAAAGAACATATCAATGGGGATGCATCCTCCCCTAACCTATCCTAGGACCTTGTATCCTGACGGGGGGTTGGGGTCGTTCCTTGCCCCTCAGGCCCCCTCTAGATGTGCGAGTGCGCATACCAGAATGGCGTGTGCGCAGCTATTCTACATTCTTGTCAATATGTTTACAACATTTTTGTGGTAGTGTAGGCTATGAGTGCTTTAACCAAAAAAGATATACAGTATAATGTTTTACTCATACAGTGCTAGATGTAGTTTTTGGAGTTGAATCCAAACCAACATTTAGTACCCCAACATCTTTGCAATACTAATGCCATCTTATTCGAAAATAATAAAAACTATTGACTTGGTTGCTACCCAACAACCAGCATGCATTACTGCAGTTTGTCCTAGTGCAAAAATGACTGGCAAGCCTGCCTTTGGCATATACTCATCAGTGACACGATCTTGACCAGTTACCATTAGGGGAGTCTAGAATTTCCAGCTTCACTTTTAATTTAACATAGAAAAGAACACCATAAATATCCCTGTAGGAGGGTGGTGCCATCATTGCACATCATGTGGTGCACCGTAGGCTTTATTAAAGGTTGTTTGCAGCGTCCCTTTGGCCGGTAGCTGCACCCTTTTTAACCTTATCTACCTCCATTCACACATCGTTTCTTCCAGCTTGCTCTCCCAACACTCCAGTTCCCTCTTTTCACTGGCTTCATTGTTGAATGTCTGCAAGTGTCCCAGTGCTTGGCTTTATAGCCAAATTTTGACAAATCAAATCATACTGTAAACATGAGCTCTGGTAAAGGTAAAGTTTCCATCACACATGAGCTCAGATCAAACACTTATTCCACAAAGGAAGATGTGTCTGAGAGTAGTTCACTGGGTGAATTCTTTCAAGCTACACCCAACGTACTTGACTAACTACTCCTTTCCTCCCCACCTCCTTCCTCATCAGTAAGTCAGTCAGAGCATAACATTATATTGAGTCAATCAGCATTTACAGTACTCGGCTAGTTCACATGGTTGAGGATAGAAAATTTTGGTTCCCATCCAGACTGTTAGATCTTTGCTCCTCAAATACTCACCTTCTACACAACATACACTTATATTCACACATTTACCATTTAATGCAGTTAATTGCATATACCCATTCACACTGAAAAAAATTTACAGTCATTGACATCATTTGGAAACAGGAAGTGTAAGTTAAATGAGGGATTACTACAAAGACGAACTTGTAGTATGCAGCATCATCACTTTCAACATGTACAAGAGATATATGGATTTTCATCTTTGTGTAGGGCATTCAGGGATTACACATTGCTATACGTGACTGCTACCATTCGAGAGCTAGACTGGTTTTTTGGTTAAGTTGTTTTTAAACAGCGCAATCAACAGTGTATCCAGAAGGAATTACAACAGTGTTACAACCCAACAAGAGCTCAGTATTAGAGACAACATTCATGGTATAAAGGTGAAGAAAAAAAATGCAAATTCAAGGGCCTCTGTCAATAAGGATGACCTTACATAATTATAGAACATGCTAGAAATGCTGATGCAATTCTCAGTACGATATGGACTGTTTATAAGGCTGTTTCCTCTCATGAAAAATCAACCCAGGTTTTACCACTATTTCCTGGGCATTTATAGAGGTCTTTGTCTTGCCCCTTCCTTGTCTACTTATGACCAGTTATTACTCACCTCTTCCCATCACATGTCCAAATCATATTAATCTTCCCACTGCACTACAGCTGTGAATCTAGCATTCAAGGTCACACATTTTCAAAATTTGCCATGCTTCTGCTGTACAGTATAGTGCAGGCCTTGTGTGTTGTTTGCAAGCCTTTGCCTACTGCACTAGTGAGACATTTTCATTTACCCTGTAGTATACCCACCTCTCTCCATTTCTTCCATGCTGTTACTATTCTCTTACTGCTTTCTCATCTCCTGCATCACAGTCTAACATGTCCCTACTGTATCAGAAATGCTCTACCCCTTCAAAGGTTTGGCCATCTACCCCAACAGGGTAGATGGCCAACAATCACATGGCTATTTTGAGAGGACTTATCCCTTTTCTTTCATTTCAATCACTTTAGTTTTGCCTGATGTGATATTCATGTAGTATCTCCTTTTCATTCCAGTCTTCCATTTACTGAGGGAGCCCCCTTTCTTGAATTCATGTGTAGCTTCATCCATTTTTAGGATAAAAAGCAATGGGCTCATTGCTGTTCCTTGATGTACACCAACATGTACCTTAAAGACTTTTGATACAACTGCCACTGTCTTTACTGTAGGTATTGGTATGATAGAGTAACATAACTAATCTAATGAGTCTGGTACCCTCTGTCTTCTTAATATCCATTTCATTATTTTTGTTACTTAGTTAAATGCATTTTCAAGATGCACATATATAAATATCTCCCTTTTTTGTTGGTACTTTTTCTGTTGCATCAGCCTTTCCTCCAAAACCCATTATAATATTTTTATCCCTTGCTTAAGCAGTCTTATTCCTCTGTAATTTAATTTTCTGTGTTGTGCATCCAATTTTCTTTTGTATATCATTACTGTAATGCCCATCTTCCCACTCTTGTGTTCCTGTTCTTTCTCAGAAGCTCATGGATGACTGTCTTTCCTGTTTCTTTTATCAAGCTTGCTTGTTATTTCGTATGGTCCTTTGGCGTTTCCATTTTTTATCTTCCCAAGGGCCCCTTTACTTCCTCGGCTGCATGTTCCCAATTAACCCCTCTGTTATGCCAGCATCATCTGGTTCATGTTCACTTTACTTTATTCAGAGGATTTTTAAAATAATACTGTTCACATCTTTCCTCATCCACTTTATCCAGAATATTTTCTCATCTCCCTCTGTTATGTTGAGGGTCTGATTCCATTCTCAAATACCATGTTTCTTCATAACCCTTCCCTAATGTCACTCCTTATACTTCTGCTGCTGCCTCTTGTATGCCTTTTTTCAGCAATTTCCACTGACCTCTTTGATGTTATTTTCGTTTACACATTATTGATACATACTCCTTTTAGACTTAATATTTCAGTTTCCAAGGTTTGACTGGGTTTTTCACCTTTCTAACTCTCTCTGTTAAATTAGCTTGCAGCATTCCTGTGTTGTTTTAAAAATGCCTCATCCGTTATAAACATGTACAGTCATACCTTAGTTAATGGATGTCCTGATTAACAGATCGTTCAATTAAAGGATATTTGTCCAAGGAAAAATTCATTCCATTAACAGACTTTTGCCTAGTTTAAGACGTAACAAAGACGGCTGGCTAAAATATGTATTGGGTCAAGTGTCGTGTGTACAATTCTTGCTGAAACAAAGGAGAGGGACCAATTTAGGTATGGGTTTCACTCGGTGCACATTTCTTCTAGACTTATTCAAGTGCAGAGTAATTGTACTGTATGTAAGTCATCATGGCCCCAAAGAAGGCTAGAGATGCCAACAAGGCAAAGAGAGAATCTACAGATTCAGAAGGAAATACTGCACCTATATACTGTATTAGAAAAACATGAAAGTGGTGTGCAATTGGTTGATCTGGTGAAGGAGTGTGGGTTGGCCAAACAAGGAATTTCTACTATGATAAAATGTTAAGAGGCCACTTAAGGTGCTGATGTTGCTAAGGGAGTGAAATCTTTTTCAAAAAGAAAGGTGTTAGACAATTACAGAGGTTGGTAAATTATATGAATTTGGACAAATGAAAACAGTTAGTGATAGTGTCTCTGAGGCCATCTTATGTGAAAAGACAAGAAAATTACATGCTGCTCTTTTGAAAACCACCCTAGGAACAAGTGCTGATACAGGTAGCACTCAGAACTTGAAAGCCAATCATGTGTGGGTATAGAAATTAAAGGAAAAATGTGGCATACAAAGTGTGATGAGGCATGGGGAGGTCGCCAATTCCGACAAAGTCTGTTAGAGTTCATTCACTATATAAAAACTGAAGGTTTTGTTCCCCAACAGGTGTTTGGTTGTGGTGAGACAGACCTGTTTTGAAAGAAAAGCCAAAAAGGAACTGCATCACCCAAGAGCCATTGAAGGACAGGCTAACCTTTTACTTTGTGGAAATGCAAGTGGGGATCTAAAACTGAAGCGTTTGCTTGTCTACCACCTAGAAAAATAATATAATGAAAATGTAAAGTGAAGGGCTAACAGCAATGCGTGGGTTTCACTTTTTTCTTTATTGAATATGTGAATGAAGTGGTTGGCCCTACCATCAAGAAATACCTCAAGGCCCATTTGGTAATGGACAGTGTTCCTGCTTATCCTCCAGGCATGGAGATCGAATTGCTGATGGAGTTGAACATTATGTGGATGAGGTTCTTAACCTAACAAGACTTACTACATCAACCTCATAGATCAGCATCAATCTCATAGATCAGCAAGTCATCTTCAATTTCGAGAAACTAGAGCAAAGCACCATTACAGAGATGCTTTGAAGTGACTTCTGATAAAGAACTGACCCTAGGAGAATTCTAGCAGAACCACTTCAACATTCTCCATTGCCTAAGCCTCACAGGCAAAGCCTGGAGATGGCTCTTACAGGAACATGGACTGTGCCTGGCAGAAATTGTAGCCAGCTGCTTTAGGAAAGGTACTTACTATATAAGGCTTTAAGGCTGAGGTTGTTTTGGAGGATATTGGGTCTCTGGGCAAGTCCATGTGTTTGGAGATGAGTGATGATGATGTGAAGGAGTTAGTGGAGGAGTACAAAGAGCGCACCACAGAAGAACTGCAGGACTTTCAGAGGGATCCGCTGTTGGGGGGTTGGTGCTGTCGTGCACCATGCGAAGGCATTACTTAAGGTTATTTGCAGCATCCCTTTGACCCCTAGCTGCATCCCATGTTATTCCTTTTACTGTACGTCCATGTATATTGTTTCTTCCGTTGTACTTTCCACCCTCTTCTAACAATTGTTTCATAGCGCAACTGTGAGGTTTTCCTCCTGTTACACCTCTGAAACCTTTTACTGTCAGTTTCCCTTTCAGCGCTGAATGACCCCAATGGTCCCAGCACTTGGCCTTCAGCCTAAATTGTATATCCCATTTCATTCAGAGGGAGCAGCAACAGACAACGACAAAGAATTTCAGAGGAAGATGAGGGAAGGGGTGATGTCCATAATTCTCATTAGTAAAAGAAATATATGCACAATGGGGGGAAAATGCAAAAGTTTCTGTGAAAAATATCGCCTTGACAGAGCTGTAGCAAACTGTTATAAATCCACCAAATGACAAAGCTATTTCTCACTGTAGGGGCATTATAAAATAAACAAAAGCAATCATCACAGGACAGGTTCGTAGTGAGAAAGAAACAGTCTCACGAAGAAAACAGTAGAAAGAGACATGAGAGAAACAACCCCAGAAGCACAGTTGCCTTCTGTTTTTATGGAAGGGGACATCATTTCCAAATAATAATATTTCTCCTCATCAGAGTCCTCACCACATACCACTTATACCATCAACTTGCCCAATTAGAGGTAAAGTAAGAACGAACTTGCATGTATGTCATGTATTTACTTTTTTTTTTTAATTTCTGATGTTATAGTTAGTAAATTTGAGTTAAAATTCTTATATGTGCTGTGTTTTGCAGGTCTGGATTGGCTTTATCCAATTCCCATAATTTCCTATGGGAAAAAATCGCTCGGTATAAGGACAGCCTGCTGGAATGGATGAAGTTTGTTAACTGAGGTATGACTGTAATCCTTTTCTGGGGTGCAGTCCATACTTTTTATCAAAATAAAATCAGTATTTTTCCAGTTCTCCATTGGTATGTATGTACTGTAATCAGTTTCTCTTCACACTATAAATGCTGCACTCAACAACTTGAATCCTTGCCTTTGGCAGAACTCCATGTGACTTCCTTGTGATTTCATTTTCTCAACCGATATCTACCCATGACATCCTTAAAATCAACTCTGTTCATTCTTATGTATCCATTTAGGTCTCGTGTCAGTATCCCATCTGACTGTGTCACTTCTGTTAGTGCATTTGATAGTCTTTTGCAGAATTCTTGCTTTGCAATTTGGTTTTCCTACTGTAGCACGTAAGCTGAGAACCAGTGCATTATCTTTTGCTTGAGATCATGAGATCAACAAAATCTTAATTATTCTTTCATTCTTGGCCAGGAGACAACAGTACATGAAGCTGGGTGTATGAGTGGTGAAATGTTGTCCGTGCCTAAGAGAGCCCAGTATGCTAACTTGAGCTCCTGACACCAAAGCAGTCGAGAAGACTGCCTTTTGCAGCATATGAGTTGTAGTTGTATTGGGCTCATGAATTGAGGGGATGACAGGAGTCTAAGAATCTTATTCAGGGACCAGGTAATGGGAAACTTTGCAGGAGCTGACCTTTGCAGTGTAAAAGACTGGAGAACGGAATTAGCAATTTCTATATTAGAATCAATTACAAAACTATAAGGTAAGGGTGCTGCCAATGCTGCCTTGATTCCATGATTGTTGAAATAACAATGTGGTTGACCTAAAATGATAAAAAATGTAAAACTTTTTAACAAATTTCTACTGGCTCGCATTGTGGAGGTAGGTAATCTCTCATTGTTGAGGTAATCTAAACACATTTTCCTTACAGACTGGTATGCTGGATAGATGAAGTGCATAGTTTTTGCACTTGGTACCTAACAATGTTAGTCAAATAATCCTCATGGTAGACTAGATTTAAAATTCCACATGAAGGTCGTGGCTCAAAAAGGAGGATGCGTCGGCGACTTATCCTCCTTCTGTCTGGGATAGAACAATGGACAGGCAATGGAATGTATTCTCTTGCCTGTTGTTGAAGAAATAAGGAACCAGTGACTATTTGGGTAAATCAGGGTTACTAGGCAAGTGGTTCCTTTCATTGTTCAAAGAGTTCGAAATCTGGGACAATGAAGGAAAAAAGTATGTCGTCCTCCATTTGTTGCAGTCTCGTAGGAATGCATCTCTTGCTATTGCCTGTATGCCGAGGTTCAGAAACACATACACTGGAAATTCATGGTTCTTGCATGTGGCAAACTGGTTCATTTCCAGATTGTGGAAGCATATTAATAATTACTGACTCAAGAGGAGCTTAGCATGAGCCTAATCTTTTGACATAAGATATTGCAGTCATATTGTCAAAGACCAACAAAATGTGGGCCCGTCTTGGAGGTTTCAGTTTTCTGAGATGGAAAAGACAGCCAATAGCCCTAGGGCAGGTGACCATCTTCCCCCTAACTGACAATCCTCTCAATGGCTTCCCCAACCTGTCAGGGAGGCATCTGTATGTATTATCACTGGTATGGAGTCAGGTCGGCCTATTTGCCAGAGACCCCTTTCAGGTTCAAGAACATAGTATCTTCCCATTTTCAGATGAAGATGATCAAAGTCTTTTCCTGGCATGTGAGAGCCAGACTGTTTAAATCCTACAGTCACAATACGGGATTAGATCAACCACGGACCCAAACTGTAACAGGCCCAGACTTCATTCCAATTATCATCTGGAAAAACTGGCCTGTGCAAGGAATCTTCTCAGATCCTTCCTTATTCTGGTTTTAGTGCTGTTGGGAAGAGACAGCTGCCCACAAAGAGTAGCCCAACAAAGTCCCAGCCTCTTTGAGGACTCACAGCGGCTACCAAAAATGGTTCTTCTTACATCCAAACCTGTTTTGCTGCTTTACTTTATCAAATCATCCGCCATTTCGTCCTTGACTAGTTTACTTATGCAATTTTGTCTCGTCTTTCCAGCTGCAACCAAAACGTATTTTTATATGTGACTTACCAAGTAATTAAATAGCTAACATTTTTAGCATCGGCAGCTAAAATTTGAAACTCATGGTAGCAATTCTTTTGTTTTTGGTGTAGGTGTCTAGCCCCGGCCACTTTCGGGGAAGAAGAGGAACAACTGCGCAAATAGTTTCAATTTGTTTCTGCCGGTTTCCAGCATAGGTTGTGAGCAGCAGCTGAATTTGGATTACTCATACTTTGCTGTTTTTTGGTTGTTCCTCAAATTGGTGAAGTATTCTTTGATTTCGGTAGCCTTTCGGCAATATTTTGGTAGGGTTTTGACATTAAAACCTTAGTATTCATGATTTTTGGCTAATTGATTGTGACTTGGTACTTAAATAGTTATTGACTTGTGATGATGTCAGATACTAGTACTCCTTCCACTCGATATTGCAGCAAAGGCTGTAATACAAGGTTAACCTGTGCTAGGTATGATTCTCACACTTTGTGCACATCTTGCAGGGGTCAGACTTGTTCAATAGAGAATACATGTATCGAATGTGAGGGGTGGGATCCTAAACAGTGGAAGATTTTGACTTATTATCTTTCAAAACTGGGGAGGTATAGAAAGAGAAAAGCAACAATTAAACATGGCAAGACTGTAGCTAGTCAGGAATCTGCTAGGCCTTCTTTGGAAGTTCATATTATTTCTTTGAATGCTAATTCTCCCATCCCCTCCTCTTTAGTATCGCCTGATCCTTTACCCAGCTGTCTTGCTTCCAACCCCAATGTCATTGTCAGTCTGGAGTCAAAATTTAATCATAAAGTTGAGCTATTTTAGTCAAACTCAGCCTTTTTGGCCACTAAGGTGGTGGCCGCGTTAAGCCGGGATTTTCCGCACAGTTGCCACAATTCTCTAAATACGCCACGACAGTGATGACGAAATGTCTCTTGATATTTTTTGTACTAACTAAATATATGGTAATTACTCTGTTTTATAATAAAACTTCATATGTTTAAGAATGACTAAGTTTTTGATGGGGAAATTATTATTATTAAAAATGTTCTCCTGAGATTTGACAACACCGCTGTGCTGGGTTAGTGCACCATTGCCACCTCAGCCCGACAAGGTCATTCCGTGTCACTGACCCACCATGGAAACTTCTCCCACTTCTTGCTGCCCCGCCTGCACAGTCAGGCGAAGGAAATAACCTATAATGTTAATTGGTACTTTTTAGATGGAAAGGCCAATGGTGCACTTTTGTTACCACCCTCTCAAGCCCTTGCTTGGACAGCCAAAGCCACCAAAGTAAGCGAAAGGAGAGTTAGAAGAAT
Organism: Macrobrachium rosenbergii; assembly: GCF_040412425.1. Classification (NCBI taxonomy): domain Eukaryota; kingdom Metazoa; phylum Arthropoda; class Malacostraca; order Decapoda; family Palaemonidae; genus Macrobrachium; species Macrobrachium rosenbergii. The sequence goes on along the minus strand of NC_089741.1, from coordinate 22,168,313 downwards.
TTGCTCCAAAGGAAATCAAAAATGGTGGTCAGAGGCTGAACACAAGAAACCTGTCTTCTATTCACAAACAAAAACTCAGCCTGCAACAGTTACGAATTTTGATGACTTTGATAAGTGTGTCATGAGAAGAACTGTACTGGAATTTTATGAAAGAAATGAAATCCCTACACTCTACAAAGTCACGGAAGAGCTAAGAGGGAAAATATCTTACAATGGTAGCACTGAGTCACTTAGAAGAGTTCTGTTGCAGATTGGCTTCCGATTTTCGCAAGTTGATGGCCACAAGTTCCCTATGGAATAAAGTGATGTTGCTGTTGCTCGCACGAGATTTTTGAGAGAGATGCGGCAAGTCAGACAGTCCTTTGAAAACTTCGTTTTCCTTGACGAAACATGGGTCAATCAGAATTACACTGTTGCAGTGTTGGACTGACATGGGCTCCAAACAAGTAACAGGAGTAAAGCTGCCTACTGGAGAAGGAAATTGCCTCATCATTCTTCATGCAGGAATGAGAGAAGGCTTTGTCAAGAATGCTGAACTATTTTTTCAAGCAAAAAATAATGGTGATTATCACAATCAGATGAATGCTGCAGTTCTCGAGCAATGGTTTAAGACTCAGTTGTTACGTAACACCCCCCCGAAGTCTGTAATTGTGACGGACAATGCAGCCTACTACTCGATGGTGCTTGAAAAAAAACCCAGCATCATCATGGAGAAAAGAAGTGATAAAGGACTGGTTAATAAAGAACGGTGCACATCCACATGATGACATGCTGAAAGTGGAGCTCTATGCCCTCGCCAACAAAATGTGTAATGGAAAGAAAACCTACGTGATTGACACACTTGCTTCAGAAGCAGGACATAAAGTTGAACGACTCCTGCCATACCACTGTCAGTACAACCCAGTAGAGCTCATATGGGCTCAGGTAAAAACTCACATTTCCAAGCAAAACACATTCAAAGTTGCTGAACTTAAGCATTTGGTCAAAGAAGCTTTAAGCACTGTGACAGCGGAAAACTGGAAGCAGGCAATAAAACACACGAAGAAGCTTAAGGAACAAGATGCAAAGCAAGATGTAGCAGTTGAAAGATTTATTGAGTCATTCGTCATCAACATCGAGGAGAGCTCAGACGACGAATCTTCTGATTAAACACGAGAGAGAGGATTAGGCCTACTGGGGAAACCTCAATAAAAAAATGCACCTAGATCTTTACCTCCATGGTGGTGTGGAAAAAAAGTCAAAATGAAAACAAAGATAAGTCTGAGAGAGAGAGAGAGAGAGAGAGAGAGAGAGAGAGAGAGAGAGAGAGAGAGAGAGAGAGAGAGAGAGAGAGAGGTGGGGCAAAAGTACCTGGGGAGACATGGCAACGGTGCAGAAAATCCACGCTAAACAAGGCCAACGCCTTACCGGCCTAAAAGGCTGAGTTTGACTATAGTGAATACAGTGGCCCAGTTAGGGGCATCAGTGCATTTCTTGATGGAACAGAAATCAAGTGATAAGAGTAAAGTGTTAGTGGAGGAACTGGCTGCCCGTCCCGCCGATTCTCGTAGGCGAAGGTCCCTGGCATACTCCCCTAAACCTGGGAGAAGCCATACTGGAGGCCCAAGGGAAGTTGTTGGGGTCTGCCCATAGGTAGTCGGCCCCTCAGTCACACCTGTTGCAAAATCCCAGGTGGTGACAGTGCATGACAGCCATTGGAAAAGCACTCTGTCACAGGCTCACCGCCTTTCTTCCAGTTAAGAGGCTTCCAGCCCTGAACAAAAGCGCCAATAGCACTTCAGTGATGTGTCCAGACCACTGAAAAGGCCTGTATTAGAGGTGCATTGCTCGCCTCAAGTTCCGTGCAAGAAGGCGAAAGAGTCTCTTCCTTCATGCAGTTTCTGGGATAGTGCAGAATGTTTTTCTCCCGATCAACCCTGACATTTGCCAACGCAAGCGCTCATCTGCGCCAGATAGCTCAGCAGTTTCTGAGCGCTATTCTACTTCTCCTGAAGTTCTTAGACACAAGCATCTAGTGATGCCAGTAGCTTCAACAGAGCCTTTTTGTGCTGCTCTGTCTCCTGTCTCTCTTAAGTGTAAGTGCCCAGTGGCGCCAACTGGCGGAGCAGTTCCTGAGTGCCTATCAGTGTCCAAGCTCTCAGTAACCTCCGAGCGCCCAGTAGCGCCCGAGTGCCCATTGGTGCCCGAGCTTCCTTTGGTGCCTGAGCTTCCTTTGGTGCCCGAGCATTCTTTGGTGCCAAAGCAGTCAGTAGCAGTCATATGCTCAGTGTCTGGAGCGCCCAGTGGCTTCCAAGCAACCAGCAACTTTTGAGCTCCTTGTAGTGCCTGCTCGATCGCATAGTGCTACTCCGGGTTATCATCCAGTCAGTTGTCTTGTTTGGATCCTTCCCTCGCTCCGATTAAACAGTGTCTGGATGACATTTTCGGGTTTTTGAAGAATGACATTTTCGGGTTTTTGAAGAAACCTCCTCCATCTGTGAAACCCTCCGAAGACTTGTCATTGTCACCGGTCTCATAGGCAGAAGAGGAATTGATATGGAATCAGAAGAGGATTCAACTCCTTCGGATTATGCTGCACTATTGCAATATCATCTGCGCAGTTTACCGGCTTCCTTCTTTGCAGCTGCTCCTCCTCTGCCTGAATCAGCTTTTCAGTCAAGTGGTCTTTACAGTGAGTCAGCTAAGTTACTGAAGATGGTTCTCCCCACTTCTGCAAAGAAGGCACTAAGCGAGGTTGAATGCTGCAGTTATCCTCCTACTAGATTATTGAATAGAAGGTATCAGTGTTATGCTACTGGGGAAGCTCCGTCACTGGGGGTTCCTGCCTTCTCCAAGGGAGACTTCTCCTGTCTCAGTGACTCTTCCCATAGATCAGCATTTTCTGCGGCCAAGATTATGTTCTCCCAAGCCAAACTAGACCAATAACTTAAGAATATGCTCGAGGTGTTTGATGTGGTCAGTTTTTTGGACTGGACAGTGGGCGCTCTAGTGTGTAAGATTTAAGAACACCCAACGGTACCTGCGGACTTGTCTTTGGACCTTCTTGGAGTTCTCTCATGCACCGATAAAGGGATTAGAGATAGTTCCCATGAACTGGCCTCTCTGTACGCTTTAGATGTTTTGAAGAAAGGAGAGCTCTGCTGCTCTTTCACCTTGAAGGGAGTCACTACGGCTCAGAAATCCGCCCTTCTATTCTCCCCTCTGGTGCATGAGTGTTTGTTCCCACTGTCTGTGGTGAATAATATTGCTACGGGTTTGCAAAAGAAGTCGACGCAAGATCTTTTGGTGCATTCTTCAAGGTGTCCTAAGGAGCTTCCTTCTTTTAGCTCCAAGTCATCCTCTCCTCTACAGCCGTTTCTCTTTCGTGGAAGCAAGCGGAGGGCTCAGCCGAGAGAGCTTTTCACCCCTCGCTTGATCAAGAAGTCCTCTTCTAAGATGTCAGCCAAGAAATGGTCCCAGTGTCCTCAGTGCCCCAGTAGGTGCCAGGCTCCTTCTCTTTTGGGAATTTTGGAAGGAGAAAGTGGGCAGAACAATGGGTAGTAGAGGTTCTCAGGTGTGGTTATACAATCCCGTTCATAGATTGACCTCCTTGAGTCAGGAAGCCCATCAGCTTGACTGCTTACTCCATAGGCTCCAGGAGGTTTGCAGCTCTCGCAGAGGAAGTACACTCCCTCCTCGAGAAGAGGGCAATAGAAGTAGTCACAGATCCAACTTCAGAGGGGTTTTACAATCGGCTGTTTGTAGTCCCCAAAACTACAGGAGGATGGAGACAGGTCCTATGCTGTGGCTTCTTTTAAGGTAAAACATCTGAGTTAAATTCTAGGACCTGAGGAGGAAAAAAAAAAAATTCTTTGCCCTGTAATGGCATTAAAGTTCTACCTGAAGAGAAAAGAGAAGTTAAGAGGACCCTCTAGTGATTTGTGGACCAGTTAAGGATCCTTCATGCCCTCTTACAAAAAATGCGATATCCTTTTTCTCAAGAGAACTCATTAAGGAAGCCCACTCTCATGTGGGAAAAGAGCATTTACCTTCTCTAAAAGTTAAGGCACATGAAATAAGGGCAGTGGCTATGTCCTTAGTTTTTAAACATATTTCTCTTTCAGATATTCTCCAAACAACGTTTTGAAGATGCACATCAGTATTTGCATCTCACTGTTTAAGGGATGTGGAAACAGTTTTTAATGAATGCAGTGCTTTGGGTCCTTTATCAGTGGCTGGCATGGTGTTGGGTGAGGGAAAGTAGGAAGCATATATCCATCCTTTCTCCTTGCCTTGAATTTTGGTGTTGAGTTCTAAGGGTGTCTGGGGCTACTATGTACTGGGATACCCTCTAGTTGTTAATGGTTTGGGAATGCTGTTTTTAATATTTTGTTGTAGGTAAGAGCTTTGTTATCTGGTTGTCTTGTGTTAGTATCCTACTGCACCCTGGGCATGGGCAATTTTCTGTAACTTACTAGCATTTGGTGGTGTCCTTCGCTGTAAGTCTCCCACTGATGTAGTAGGCGACCCAGGGCCACACCCCTCACCTCTACTGAGATGAGTGCCAACCAGAGGCAGGATCTTCCTTGCAGCAGCAGCTCTTACCAGGTAAGGAAACAACAAGCATCATCCCAGTGCTAGCAAATTTTCTGTTCTCAAATTCATTACTGTTTACAATGTTTTGGGGATAGAGTAGGCCATGTATCCCACCTCCTTTCAATGTGGAATCGGCTATGTAATTAAAGTACTTGGAAAGTCACTTATAAAAATGACATTTTTATAATAAAATAGTTTATATACAGTATACTTACCAAAAAATTACAGAATGGGAGCCCACCCTCCTCCCCTCGCATGGACATAATGGCACAAACAAATTGAAACAATTTGCTCAGTTGTTCCACTTCTTCCCAGAAAATGGGCGGGGCTAGACACCTACACCAAAAACAAAAGAATCTACCGTGAGTTTCAAATTTTAGCTGCCGATACTAGAAACGTTAGCTATGTAATTACTTGGTAAGTATATATAAAACTTTATTTTATTATAAAAATGCCATTTTTCAACATCACTGCTTCCGAATAGATTTTGTGCTAGCTCCTTTATACCTTACCTCCAGAACACTATAAATGTCCATGTTTCTTCTTGTCAACATCTCTGTTACTGTCCCTACAGTTGTACTATAGTGGTCATTCTAAATAAGTTTGCCTTATTTTTTATCTTCAACTGAGATTATTTGCATCCGTCTTCTGAAAATCAGCCATGTACTGAGGGCCTTACACGAGTGGTTCCTGGATTTCTTGAACCTCTTCCATAGATTGTCTCAGCTTCTCACTTTAAGGGGTTTTCTGCAGCAGTCTCACTTCCACCAGTTGCACAGTCATGTACACATGCTGAATCTTCTCGTATGGTGATTAACAAGCATACTCTCAAGAGTGAGACTTTCTAATACTGTAGTTGCTGCAGTGGCTATTGCTACCCTTAGCAGGTTCTCTACTGCTTCTCTTATATCAAAAAGAAAGTGGACAAGATTTGTGGGTTGGTGTTACATCAGGGGTTCTCTCCACCTAAGGCTTCTGTTTCCATGATGCCCCATACAGGCAGTCCCCGGTTTACGACGGGTCCGGCTTACAACGTTCTGAGGTTACGACGCTTTTCAAATATATTCATCAGAAATTATTTCCCGGTTTATGACGCATGTTCCGGGGTTACGACACGTTGTACGCCGATCCGATGGAAGAAGTATGGCTCTAAAACGGCAGAATAATAAAAATTTGGAGGTTTTTTTTCTGAAAAACTCAATAAAAATGCAGTTTACATCATTTTCAATGCACCCAAAGCATTAAAAGAAGGGTTTTCTTAAGATTTTTGACGATTTTCGACGATTTTTTGGTTTACGACGATTTTCTGTTTACGACGCGGTGTAAAAATGGAACCCCCGTCGTAAACTGGGGACTGCCTGTATCTTCATCCATCCACCTGAGGAGCATCAAGGAGCTCTCTTTTCTATTAATTATCATTCTGTACAGTTATCAGTCCACCTCCAGCATGGGTTAGGCTTGGGCAATGATAGAAACAGAAACACTCCAGGCTTGTTTAGTCATTTGCAGTCTATTCAATGAGCTACTATTAAACCTCAAGCTGGAACTTTACATTGGTGTTGCAAAACCTGAACAAGACATCCCTATGTACTTGCTGGATGCCACCTCCATGGATTTAAGCATCAAAACTATGTTCATGATTGCCCTCATCTCCTCGAAACCTGTTGATGAGCTGCCCTTTCAGGCAAAGTCACTCATTCCAGGTATTGGTCGTGGGGTGTTTAGTTTTCCCAGCCACAACTTGACTCAAGTCTGCACTAAAAGTGGCTTGTTCTTGGGCTGGTATTCTTAGTCTTGCCACCCTCTTCTCCTGAAGTTGATTTCTATGACATGTTTAAGCACTCAAGTTGTACCTGCAGAAGACAAAAACTACTTTTACAGTATCTGCCCATAACATCGTCAAACCCAGCTCTTTTCATTCTTATGTCACCATTTAGGTCTCCTCTTATCAGAATCCCATCTGATTATGGCACTGCTGTTACTGTATCTGATAGCCTTTGGCAAAATTCATGGTTTTCTTCTTTTTGTATTTCTGTTTGTAACATGAAAGCTGTAAACACAAGCATTACTTAATTTCCTAAGGACATCTTAATCTTCATTATTCTTTCATTTATTTGCTTCTCTTCATATCCTTGACCAGTTGACCTACTCCATTTTGTATTGTTAACCCTGCTGTACCAAACTGTATTTTCCTGCACCATTACTTACTGATGGATTTTTGGGTAGCTCATGTATGCCTAACCTCCAGAATACTGATGTCCACATTTCTCCTTGTTAGCATTTTTATTACTGTTTCCATGTTCTATAAGTTTGACTTATTTTTATCTTCAACTGTTTTCTTAAAATCTGCTTGGTACCAAGGACCTTACACAAGTTGTTTCCAGATCTGAACCTTTCCATGGACTTCTCGGGCTTCTTCCTACTTTGAAGGGTTTTCTGCAGGAGTCCTACTTCCACCAGTTTAACAGTCATCCAGACACTGCATGTTTTCACATGTTGATTACCAAGCATGGTCACAGAGAGAGTGACTTTTTGGTAGTTGCTGCAGTGACTCTTGCCACCAACTGCAGGTCCTCTATTGCTACCCTTAATTTAGGAAAGTTGGCAAGATTTGTGGCTTGGTAACAAAAGGGGTTCTCACCACTCAAGGCCTCTCTCCCATGATATCCCATATCTTAAACAAGTGAGGAGCATTAAAAAGCTTTCTCTCTCACTCTGCTATTAAAGGATTATCACTCTTTGGTCTTATTCCAGCATGGGTTAAGGTTTTGCAATGATAGAAAAACTTCAGACATTTTTAGTCATTTATCCAGTCCGTTTAATGAGATACCATTAAACCTCCAAGTTTGGACTACTTTATGTTGCTAAGCCTAGCTAGGCACCTTGTGAAGTTGTTGGTTACTACCTCCTTGGATTTAACATCAAAACAATGTTCATTGCTACCCTCACCTCCTCTAAGCATGTTGGTGAGCTCCATGCCCTTTCAGGCAAGGGCTATCATTCCAGTTATTTTTGGGTGTTGCTAAAAAGCAGCTTTTTCTTGGGCTGGTATTCCTGCCTTGCTGTCCTCTTCTCATGAAGTTGAGTTTCTATGATCTACACAAGACAAAAAACTATGCATAAAAATATCTACCCATGACATCCAGAAACCAGCTCTGTGCATTCCTGTGTTCATTTAGGTCTCCTCCTATCAATATCCCATCTGACTGTGGCACTTCTGTCACTGCATCTGATAACCTTTTGGAAAATTCTTGCTTTGCTACCTCGCATTTCTGACTGTGGCATGAAGCTGAGAATCGATGCATTATTTTCTCTCCAAAAATCATCTTAATTTTCATTATTCTTTTATTTATTTGCTTCTCATCATATCTTTGGCAGTTTCATCCTTGACCGTTTCATCCTTGACCAGTTTATCTCATCTCCCCTGCTGCCACCAGAATTTGTATTTCTTGGCAATGCTACTTACTGATGGATTTTTGGATAGCTCCTTTATACTTTACCTCTTTTGAATGAGTTTGCCTTATTTTTATCTTCACCAGAGATTATTCCCTTTCCCACCTTCTTAAAATTTGCCAGGTACTCAGGGCCTTTCACATGTGATTTCCAGATCTCCTGAACCTCTCCGTAGGCTGTCTCAGGCTTCTTCCCACTTTGAGAGGTCTTCTGCAGCAGTCCTACATGATGATTACCAAGCATAGACTCAAAGAGAGTGGCTCTCTGGAAATTGCTATAACTGCTATTGCTACCTTCTACAGGTCCTCTACTGCTACTCTATCAAAAAAGTGGGAGAGATGTGTGGCTTGATGTGATGAACGGGGTTTATCTCCACTCAAGATCTCTTGTTCACTTGACAGCTTATTTCATCCACCTGAGCATCACCAAGAAGCTGTCTATTATTAAAATTTTATTGCTTTGCACTATCTTCAGTTTTCCTCCTGTGTGAGTTTTGCTTGGGTGATAATGGAAAATTTCAGACCTGTTAGTCATTTTGTCCAATCTATGCAGCTAGCTACCATTAAATCTCCAACTTGGGAGACACTGTTAGTGCTGTGTAGCCTAACTAAGCTCCGTTGTGGATGACTCTTCTTTGGATTTACCCAACAAAATGATGTTCCTGATTGATCTCACCTCCGCTAAGCATGTCAATGAGCTCCATGCCTTTTCAGGCTGAGTCTTTTACCCCAGTTATTGGTCTTTGGTTAGTGTTTTGTTTTTCCCAAGTTCAGTGCCACGGCTCAGCTCAAAGTCTTCTATTACAGGTGGTTTGATATTCCTACTTGCCATCCTCCTCTTTAGTTGAATTTTTATATGCCTTGTGAAAGCACTCAGGTTGTACCTGCAGAAGACAAAATCCCTCAAGATTATCTCTTGTCTATTCTCACACAAGTTTCCAGAATCATCTGGTTTTTAAGAACTATTTCCTATTGGGTTTGGTGGTTTATTTTCTTGGGCTTATTCACTTGTTTCACAATAGGTCCTCTCAACTTGGATTAAGATGAGGTTTGACCCCTGTTTTCTTCCCTGACTTAAGGATAACCTGATCTCTGGGCACTGCCATAGTACTTTCGCAAGGTGATTATTGAATTTGATGGTTATTCATTGGGATCTAACATTGCAGTAGGTCATTTACCCTCATCCTCCTTATAACTTCATATATCATATATCTGGCATAAGTGGATGTGTGCATCTCATGGATTACCTGCAGTAAGCCTCTTGTGATTGGTGTGTACATTTTGGATTATTTCTTCCATTGCAAATCCATTTCTTACAGAGGTAGCCATAATTTAGAGGTTGTTAGCTCCACTGTCCACCATCTATGGGAACCAGGTTAACATATAGTTCCCTTCTAAATAGCAATTCAGCCTGTTTATGGTTATGGGGTTTGTTAGAACACTTTAAAAAAAATTCATATACTGTAGTGCCCTCTTCCCATCCTTGAACTCTTAAGTTGGAGGTTTGCACAGAAGAATGAATAACTTGTTGCCTTGCAAGACAGTGGTTGAGCTGAGTGTGGGTATTGGGACTTTTTTAAGACTGTTGATGATTGATGGGAATGTAGGAAAACTTTTATTGCAAGAGATTTTGAATAGGGCCACATTTAAATAGTGAATGTAAACTATTTTCATCTCTATTTATTCTTTATTTAGTGAATTGTTATGTTTCATTGGTTGCACCAATACTGTGCTCTTGTGAGTAAGAGTTTATGTACACACATTTCAAGGGTTACAAAACCAGAAAACCCAAGTTTGAAAAATTAACCTTGGTACAGAATAATGTGTATGCCTATGCAAATCAAATGTATTAATTATATTCCCTAAGATATTGTCATGGTTTTGCAATTCCTTGTTTTCCCAGGTAAAGAATGGAAGGACCTCCGAGGGAGGTGCCATTTAATCCTCTTTTTGTTGTGAGATGAAGTCAAGTAATATACAGGAAGATGTGGCCACACTGGTCCTAAACACTACCAAATCTACCAGATGATCACCCTTTATCATGGTAAGTGATGAATGACATAAAGAAATATACTAACAGCTCTAATCTCTTCTGACAACCCCTAGTAGCCAGGCTATAGCTCAATGGGTCTTTCCAGCACCCTTGCCTTTTGTGATGCCATACACTCTGCTTCTGTTATGCCAGTGTAATTGCTGGTCTTGTTGAATACCAACACCTCAAGATCCAAAAATACATGGCTCAGTCTCTTTGCACGTGACTTTTCCTGTGGTTGATCTTCAGTATCCAAGAAAAGTTCCCTGGAATACTGCTGGAAACTGACGTATCCCCAGAATGGACTTATTTTATGTTTACTTTGCAACAGTATTTTTATCTGTCATTTTTTAAAAACTGCACCTTCCTCTGCTTCATCATAGAAATCATCAGTGAAAAAGTAAAACAATGGAATACTAAATAGTTTATTCAAGAACGTCTATAATGAAACCACATAAAGCGGGCACTTGCTCACAGGCTTCCTTTTGCATATCGAACATAAAAAACCTAGAAATTACAGACAGCTGGCTTTCCTGTTTCTGGCACCTTGTTTTATATGAAAATACAACTCGACTTGCAAACATGGAATTTCTAATTCTTGACACATATGATGAGATCATACCAAACTATACCAGCTCTTCTGGAGTCAATAGGAGGAAAAATAAAATTAACGGGAAAATCAGAAACTCCAAAGTTTTCATAACTTAAGACTATGTAGAACACAGAAGTAAGACTAATTGGCTTTAAGACTGTTTCACTCTACATTAAGGAAATCACTCTTTCAAGCTACCAAGAGTTTATTTTTAAATACAGCTAGGAAAATGGCAACATCAGATCATTCATTCACTTTCCATTGCATATTCATTTCAAACCACACTTTTCACTTTGCAAAGTCCATAGTTTTCTGTCACGCAAATCATAATTCATAAACAAGGTTGAACTGTGATAAGTATTATTTTGTCTTTTTTTTTTCCACTTATTCACTAGAAGCTTATAAATTGGTCTTTTGACTTTCTCTTATTCATTAGAAGGCTATAGCTTTGTAAATATCACTCTTACCTCTGTGGCAGCTCAACCCAAAATAAAGGGGTTATGTAGAAAATGCAAGCCACTCCACCAGTAATATTAAAGAAGTCTAACTAATGCTAATGAAGTGAAATGCAAGTTACCTCACCAGTACCGGTACCCTAATGAAGTTGTTAGCTGGACTGCAAAGCTCTTGACTGAGTACATTGGTACTAACTCGTCTAAAACAAATGATTTTGTCCAACCTTAAATGTATCCACTCACCTTCAAATGAATATGAAAACAAAACTCAAGCTGAATTATGATAATTAATACAAACCACACAACTAAAACATAGCCGGCTACCTTGACTGCAAATAAATTATAATCAATGGCAGTAACCCTCTTGGCATTTTGGAATGGATATCCAATTATAAATTCAACTTTAGACAAAGGAATATCAAGAAGTGCACATTCCTAGATTAACATTAGTGTAAATCCATACTCTGGTTTTATGATAATAGACATAGCCATTAATGACACACGAGTATTTGTGTATTATATTAGCATCTTGGCACCTGAAAATCAGATCAACAGAAAAAGAACAAAATGATACAATACAACACATTCACTCATTCTCTCTTTCTCTCACCATCTTTCTTAAATTAAGCAAGTTTATCTGAAAGACATCAATAGCACAATTAAATATCAAATCATACTTGTTAGGATCATTTGAGCAAATTAAGGCACAATATTGTAGCGATCTTACTCGTCATTGTGTTCAAGTGTTCTCTCTTGTTTCTACTTTCCTCATGTGGATTTCCAGTAGGTCTCAATAGTTATGGTATACGTATTAGGAGATGCAAAAGGGGACAAGCAGGAATACATATGGATACAAAAGGGAAAAATGGCAGTATGCAATGATGCATTATTTATGAAAGGCATGCAAAGGGATGTTAAAAGGAAGGTAAGAGTACAATGGGAAGATAGGGGGAAGGGGTCCGAAAAGCAATAATTTAAGAAGCCCAAGAGAATTAAGTATGGAAAGGAGGAATACAAGAAGCCCAAAGGGTGAAAAATGGAAAGTAAGCATGCCACGGATACTGGTTCTCGGAAATTTAATGACAAAACCCAAGATTGAAAGGGGAAGAAGGAGACAAAAAGGAAGAAGGAGACAAAAAGGAAGAGGAGAAAAATTTCAGAAAAGAGGAAGAATACAAGATGATAAAGAAATCTCAATAAGGATGGGATGGCCCATGTCTTTCAGCATTCTACAAAAAGACTAATTGCTACCGTTCAGCTGTACATTTCTTTTCTTTAAGGTGACAAAAGAAACACAGAGCTGGGCGGATAAAACTTACATACAAACTCTACAGATAACAAAAAAATTCTATTTTATTCCCCTCAACAGGGTTTACTTCACTTAGTTCATGGCACATAAATAAAAGCCTTTCTTGCCTCTTGTTTTGTTGTTATTTTTGGTCTCCTTTGTGGAAACAATAAAAAAAAAGGCCACCACAGAGTAGAGAGCTCTGAATTTTCTTCATAATGTACAGTACATAAGAAACTTCCTATATAAAAAGAGGTCAGGGATGTGGGGTCCTCGTAACATACTTCACTCCCTTGGGTGTGATAACAAGCAATGACCTCGGTACTCAAAATGTAAACAGAGGGCAGTTGTTTACTCTCTTGCACTTAGAAATATTGTGCTAAATGACCCTCAGGATACAATATTGATTATAAAAATATACAAAGCTCAAAACATGTTATCAAAAAGCAACATTGTTTACTCACATTACATCAGAGTAAGAAAATATAACACATTTTTTCATCTTACAAAAAACGGTACTACTGTTCAGTAAATAGTCAGAAAGCACCAGGATTTCTCCAAACTATGTACTATAGACTTTCTACCTAATATTAAGGTAAGGTGGTGTCAAACGATAATGATTTCTGGTATCTTTTTGCATCTTGCTGTCCAAGTAGCATGCATTCAACTTCCCTTACAGTGGCATTAAACTTTGTCACTAGTATGCAAAGTTTGATGGCCATGATGTTCACAGGTACCCTGAGGGCAACTTATTTTTTCCTCGTACATTTATTCCTGGTAAATATACTTGAGAGGTTTAACAATGTTAATAATGTTGGACAGATCATTCGAGTTAACGATGTCCTCCTAGAATGAGAAATGCAGGTTCTCTTGGAATATTCCATTGCAGCCTCAATTCTGAGAACTAATACAAAAATATATTTTACAGCATTTCTTAGAAAGAGGGGTTGTAGTAATGGTAACAACTGTAGGAAATGAACGTAGCAAGAAATGAGTATAATAACAAAAACAAGCTATTTTCAATAACTAATGCATAATAAAAAATGGCCATTATAAAAAGATACTGTAAACTGAGTGATTGTCTTGCTACTTATACTGTATAAACAGAATATAAATTAATACATCAGTAATCTGTATAAATAAACATTTAAATGCAGTAAGAAGGCACATCTGCCCTCTCCCCGACGAACTAATGGAATTCACCAGTTTCTTTTACCTCTGCTAGGTAACATGAAGAGAAAAATTCTTGTCAAATAAGTTCATAACAACAACAATACACTTATTCGTATGACAAACAAATGCTTTATGAAGGAGAATTGCATGCAATGGATCGAACATGGCCACGAGATGAAATGTTTAAGATTTCTGTTCTTAAATGTAACAGATTCTAACTTAACAACTGTCCAGTCATATAATTTACCAAGGCTAAGAAAAATTGCATAACTACTGGGTCACTGCAACTGACCTCGGTCACACCAAAACCACTGTGATTGAGGAGGCAGTGCTTAAACTAACTTTGTAACTAATTCTTGTGGAACATGGCTCCAAGCTGGAATTCTCATCAAAGGACCACTGGACCAACCTATAATACTCGAAAAGCCAAAGCCATGGGACCTCAATGTTGGAACTATTGGGTCCCAAGCCAGACTTATCTTAAAACCATTGGTCCCTATGCTAGAATTCTCAACATACTGCCATTTTGATCCTATGCAGTGATATGAGATCTCGTTATAGAGTCCATTCGGACTCCACGCTGGAATTTCCCTAATAATCACGTTGAACCCCAAACTAGAATTCTCATCATAAAGCCACTGGGGTTCATGCTGGAATCATCAGAAAAGCCATTCAGGTTCCCATATGGAATTACTTTCAAAGCCACCGGACCCCAAACTGGAATTCTCCTCTAGTCACTGGTTTCCAAAATAGCCATTAGACAACATGCTAGAATTCTCCTCATAAAGCCTTTGTCACATACACAGTGATGTGTTCCCTTTTATATGACTCGTTGCAAAGGTGGGAGCGGGTAAGGGTAGAGGGAACAACCTTCCAGTTAAAATTTAGCTTCCAGTCAGCATGGGCTTGCGTTCCAGCGTCGAAGCACTTCCTTCTAGTTCTTTGGCGAATTCTTTGAGGAACTCTCCGAAGACAGTAGGTTCCATATTCTTGCCCAGGTGGTAGATTAAGAACCAGTCGCCCAAATTGCATTTCCTTGAAATCATTTCCAGATTCGCCTTTCCAGCCCATCGCCCACGGTACTGGAAAGTTAAAAAACAAAATTAATTATAAAAAGTGGCTCGATAGAAAAAGAAGCAAGCAATAATTTTCACAATAGCATTTCAAGTGAGAAACCGCTATTTCTTACCTAAAATGTGGAAATTTCTTACGACACAAGCATACACGACTATTACCCTAATTGGAAGAGCAAGATTCTACAGAACAGAATGCCTGTTTGTGAAAGTGAAAACTTTGCTAAGAATATCTAAAAATATAACAGAAGACAATAGATAAACATAATAAATATACACAAAACTTGCAGTTGTTAGTCTTCATGAAAGTACAGAGAGGATCACCAATTAAGAGCGCTACCTTATTTCAAACGATCATTTTTTTACGCTTGAACGGGTTAGTTATAGAAATATTTATACTGATTATAGATTATGTTAGCGTTACAGCTACTGTCTGGAAATAGTAAAAGACAAATGGCTTTCATGATAACAAATATCATCAAATGACCCGCCTGAAAAAGTTCGTTAAACCTGAGAATGTATTAGAATTTCATCGAACTCTGTTCAGTTGTTCTAGGGGTATCCTGCTAAACGCACAATAACGAACGGGCAGAGGAAATTCTGCTTTGTCCGAAAACATAACCATAAAAACACCACTTAGCTACACTTTCAATATAAAATTGGCGAACACGTAACATTACAAGAACATAGAATATGAACACCAGTAACAATACATAGTTGTGAGGAAGAATGCTCGGAACATGATTCATGTCGCCAGTAACCATCGAACTGAAGTTAGATAAGTACCAATGACAAGCTGAGCCCACTGCTGAATTATGTGGTGGTTAGAATGGACTCTCCCTTCTCTGTATTCATTCAAGAGCAGAAAGGGGATAAAATGGCCTTATAACACCTTAACAGAAGGCCACAACGTATGGTAACAGTAGGCCGATGTGAAAGCTACCAGCAGACCACAGACTAGAGTTATGATGACTCAGTATGTGCTCTCTCTCTCTCTCTCTCTCTCTCTCTCTCTCTCTCTCTCTCTCTCTCTCTCTCTCTCTCTCTCTCTCTCATACTAATATCAGATTATCTGTTTACATATATATAATTAATTAATGATAAGAAATATCCAAGTTCTATGTACCGTACACAATAATTCCAAAATCGGAGGCCAACGTTTTTCATACTGTTTACAGAAATCTGAGAAAAATCTGAAGAAATTCACTACTACATGGAGGCAACAACTGTAGTCATGGGGTAGGGTAGGAGGAAGGAGGCGTGACAATCAGCTGGAGACACACACAAGTCGTGGAGCAGGTTCATTATTCCAAATCTCCAGTTTAAGGCAAGATGAGCAGGACCCAGGGAAGAGGGAGAGAACAGTGGGGTGGAGGCTGATAACAGCTACTACTATAAGCAGAACCAGAATCACCCCGACACTCCCCCCCCCCCCGCCCCTCCGGGGGGAGGAGGCTCCAAATAAAGATATAAACCATGGCACCATTTTTAATCAATTTTGAGCCCAAACCGGCACGCCTTCTTACAGTTGGCGAGGTTCGGTCTGTTTATTACTCATCCTGACAATGATGAGACCAAGATTCCTTTGAGAGAAACATCTCACGAACGATTTCATCCCAGTCGGTTGGAGATTACCTCGTCGAGGCCCTCACGCCTTCACTGCACATCACAACAGTTGACTAACAACTACATACTTATTTCACTGCTTAGGCCAACTGAGGCATGTTCAACTGCAGGAAGAGCAACTTGAGAGATAGAGTTCGAAGACTTTTTCAAGGCGCCGAATGATCAAATCATTGAAAGAAATCGGTACTGATGACGAACTTTATTCCAACGTTTTAGGGACAAAAACTGGTTATATGAACACTGGGTTAGTTTTCATCATTATGTACCCTGGAGTTGTTTTAAGCACAAATAAAACAGAAAACTCCTTTCACTATTGTATATATAAGTATAGAGGGAACAGTTTTGCATTTGACCATAAAAAACTAAACGACGAAAGATAAATATAAATTAACTCAATTTAGTTATGGATTTCTATCTATATAATAAAAACACAATGGTCACTATTACTTTTAAACTTTTCTTGCAGAACCCCCTTTGTGATTCATACACCTAGGCTACACGGAAAGCTTAACAACATTTCGTATCCTCTTATAAACGCTGCGTTACTCACAACTTAAATCTTGCACGTCTACCGAGGTTTCTGGGTCTCATTCCCTTCCTATCCGTTAATTCTGTCGTGTCATCTGTTCGTAAACATCCTCGAAACACTGATTGATCCATTTACATGCTCTCAAACTGTGTATAATATAACAACAAATGGCCTCATAGGTCCTAATTCTTGGCCATTGACCTAAATTTTATTTTTTCTATATAACAACAAAAGATAAACCAGCTTAATTTATAATAAGGCATCCTAGCTACATGTACTAATTTAAATATATATATATATATATATATATATATATATATATATATATATATATATATTATATATATTATATATATTATATATATTATATATATTATATATATTATATATATTATATATATATATATATATATATATATATATATATATATATATATATATTTATTATATACATATATACTATATATGTAAATCTCATGCCATCTTCAATTATTTAATTTTGGAAAAAGGCACAAAACTAGTTCCTGCTTTATAAATCCCTTGAGTCCGTCCGTGGTTATACCAAGGACCTGCTCACGTCCTTCTTTTAGAAGCTTCGAGGAGACAGGGTGGCCCTTTCTGGCCAATGAGTTTTCCACCTATTTCAAATGGGGTATTGTCTGTTTTTGTATGCATGTAATTTGGCATTACCTTTCCTAATAACCTTTTTGCTATCCAAACTGAGAGCATACACACTCGCGTGATCAGGGGAGAGAGATAGAGAGCTATAGGGGAGTTGTCAGAGAGAGAGAGTGATTATATATATATAGGGGGAGTGGGATTGAGAGAAAGTATTACCTGTTGACTATTTCGGAACACAACTTCTCCAACAGACCTCCTTAAAAAAGAGAGGGTTAGAGAAAGAGTGATAATGAAAAAAAGAGGAAAAAATCTACAATACAAGAGTACAGAGGAGCATAAATTCCATTGGTGTAGTTTTAATAAAACTGTAACGACCGCCGTGTATATGGTACAGTACACAACATTCAAAACATAGTACTGATTGCCGTGTACCGTGACATACAAGTCACAGCACAAGGGAGAGAGAGATATGCGACGGAGTATCATCCAAGGTTCTCATAAATACCGATAAAATGGCCTAATGAACGACAGACAATTAGAACAAAGACGCAGATAACAAGCCATTAGCGAACAGGGACGAAGGACAATGGAAGTGGCTAATGACAGGCTCTCAAAGGAGAACAAGAATGGTTGTGAATGGGAGTTACAGATGACGATGATTATAAGCAGAAGTAAACGAGGGTGATGAGAATGATGAATAATAAATGTAGATGCAAAACTCGAAAGGAAAGATGATAAATGATGGTAAAGATGATGGGTGCCGCAAATAAAGGATGTGAAAGTGATGATGATGTTACCGGAGGGAAAAAAACACTGGAAATGGTAAATAAGTAACTTGTGTGAGCAAATTAAGAGTAAAAAATAATGGCTATGATGATGATGATGGATGATAAGGAATGATCAACTGATTATTTAGGGAAGCAAAGAACTAGACAAAAATGATGACGATGGAAGTAATTATAGGTCAAATATACTGAAAAGAAGTGATGATAATATGGATGAGTTATTTTTGGAGGTTCTTTTAACGGCCCTTCACACGCTCATCGGAAGAGTTCATATATTTGCCTTAAGTTAACACGACTGACTTGAGCACGCACCATGAGCAGCGGTACTCGGCGATGTCATTAATTCATGGTTTAGTTCCTTCCATAATTAACTCTCCTGTGCACAACGCTTTACGGAAGGAGAGGTGTTTCACCGTGATTATGGTGAGGGAAATGATGATGTTAGCAAAGGGAAAGAAGCAGAAACCAAAGTTTTTTTATATATATGGAGAGAGATATGATGAATAGGACTGATGATGTCAAGATAATGACAGTACGCAGAGTACCAAATGAGGGACCCGTGATTTATAATTCCGTGTAGGGGGAAAGCAACAGAGGAAGTCAGCAGTTGCCAAGTGGAAACAAAATGGAACCAAATAACGAGGAAATAAAAAGGTGAATCACAGCCAGACGGTACGTGCATGAATAAATACAACCTGTAGGCATTACTTAAGGGTCTTTGAAGCGTCCCTTCGGCCTCTAGCTCCAATCTCTTTCATTCCTTTCACTTTACCTCGGTTCATATTCTCTTTCTTCCCTCCACTTACACTTTAAAACCTTCTTACTATCAATTTCCCTCTCAACGCTGAATGAACACACAGGTCCCAGCGCTTGGCCTTTGGCTAAATGCTATATTCTATGAATAAATACGGGAAGAAAGAAAGAGTGAGAAAGTAATCATTTAAAAAGCAAAAAATGTAGATCAAAGATTACGTTCCTCTCTAAAACACTGGCTATGGGAGTTTCTCTCTCTCTCTCTCTCTCTCTCTCTCTCTCTCTCTCTCTCTCTCTCTCTCTCTCTCTCCACCCAGGAGCCAAGGGCGGAACTTGTTGCCGTGCCTGGACCCCTCCTTTTGCCGTAACCTGAATGAGATTCACACGCAAAATCCAAATGAATGATGACGTCAGTATCATCGACAAAAATGCAGTTCCCAACTGTCCTTTAACGAGGTATGAATGAAAACGAGATCTTGATATCCTGCGATGATAAGGACGAAAAAAAAAGGATAATTGCACTGTAAGTACGTGTGCTGCTATATATTTAAGTTCCACAATCTTAAGACATATTAACTGCAATTAAGTTTAATTTATCTTGGCATATATATATACTTGGTAACATGTAATTTATTCCAAATGTACAGTTGGCTTCAAGAATTTCGGTAAACATTACGGTAATCTAAGGAGATTTGTAACTACTCCACAATGTTATAATCAACATTACTTTGTACTTTGTTGAATGGGCTTTTGGTCACGTATTTAAATGTTCAGCGACATTGTTGTCAACATGTGAAGTTGTTAGAAGTGTTCTGAGCTTGTTATATTGTCTGTTGAAATTCTTGAAGCCAACTGTAACATGAGTCTCTTTTTGCATAGTTCTTGAACCTTAAAGATAATCCATTATTTCATGATAGACAAGAAACACCTCTTACAAAGAAGACTAATTCCACACACAATAAACCAAAAATAAATAAATAAATGAAAAACTTCGTACAAATAGGACTTTAATTCCACACACAATAAGTCAAAACTCAAAATGAATAAGTAAATGAGAAACTCATTACAAGTAAGAATTGCATTCCACACACAATAAATCAAAACCCAAAATAAAATTAAATAAATAAACAAATACGTAGGGCAAAAAACCCAACTTTCATGCTCTAGACGTTCACAGGTCATGTAGTAACAAGATCCTAGTCACAGTCAAGTCTGATGCTATATACTGTAAATATCAGTGTCGCTCTAACACTTGTGTATCAATCTCGCAAAAAGCGGTTTATTGCGACGTACGAACACTAAGCAAAAGAAATAAATAATCTTCAATCCTGCATTAAAGGATAAATGAGGTAGTGATTGTTGCTGTTTTGTATCTACTAGGAGATTTTCTAATTGGTGAAAGGTTTTGTACGTATACATACAAATACACGTTATATATATACATATATATATATAATCTATATACATACATTACATATATATTCAGTTGTATTCCACATACGAAAATGTAATATGTATAAGGTTAGAATATGCCCAACAGTCTCGTCCTCCAATGGACATTATATATATATATATATATATATATATATATATATATATATATATATATATATATATATATATATATATATATATATATATATATATATATATATATATATATATATATATATATATATATATATACACTGTAATTCTGAAATATGTAAAATTAACAAACATCCAAAACAATATAAATACTTATATTGATATATTCGTAAATTGCTAAATAGCATAAACAAATAACCCACAAACGACTCCCAAATCAGTCCACGAACAGATGAAAACAAAAACAAACACATCCCAATAATTCAAGCCGACCTAGTCTAGCCCTCCTAAGCAAAGACATCTAAAATTACAAATGAAGTCGTTGTTTAATTCAGTCAAACGAAGCTTACATGTATACATGCTGGATTAAGTTCTCGCTGTTGGAGACACATGGCTTAGCAATATCAAGTGCTTTGGACATCAGTTGAGAGAGAGAATGTTATGAATGGAAGACTACCTCGTCGAGGTCCTCAGGTTTTGATCGTATACATTCTGACTGTGTACTGGATATTCACTTTTGTCTCTCAGCTTGTAAGCTGAACGACTTATTGCATACGCTAAAGAGAGAGAGAGAGAGTGACACTAATATATGGAAGACTACCTCTTCAAGGCCCTCGGGTTTTGATCGTATACAATTTGACTATGTACTGGACATTCATTTCTCTCTCTCTCTCTCTCTCTCTCTCTCTCTCTCTCTCTCTCTCTCAGCTTGTGAAGTTGTGAGCTGAATGACTTTGACTTATTACATATACAAACGAGAGAGAGGGAGGTTCCAATACACATTTTGTGGCAACACAATCGTGGCTTTAGTTTTTGCTTTAATGATGGCTTCCCATCTCTTGTAAATCAAAACTACCAAATGTCAAAATATACATAAATCTGAGTAGTATATACAAACTTCTCACAAATTAAAACATGAAAATACCCAAAACATTTATTTGAGAGAAAGAGAGATGCCAGGTGTCCTCGCCAGACACATCTCAGGGTTGGTTACTAGATCATATTTCTCTCCACCTCTTCAGTTAAGTTTGTCAGAGTTCATTCACAATGGAGTAAAGTTTCGACAAATGTGAACACTTCCTACGGCATCATCTTGCACGTTATCAAGAAATTATCTTTTTGCAACTCTGTAGTTGTGGTAAACTACGGTCCATTCTTGTGTTAAAGAGCTCCCATCATCTTATCACATTTGTTATCTAGTATAGAAATGCATTTGAATTATCGAGTCCCTTTACGGTGTTCTGTAAATTATATATTTTATATATATATATATATATATATATATATATATATATATATATATATATATATATATATATATATATATATATGTATATTTATATATATTCATATATGTGTGTGTGTGTGTGTACATGCATTACGACCTTAAATGACAAACTTTTTATTTTATAACTATCAATAACCTGTTCTCTGTAGATATGTTCCTTGTGAATAATTTAGACACGCAATTGTTTTAAAGTTTATATATAAAAACAAGCAATTAAATAATCTTCGCAAGATGTTTACGCTAAAATATAAAACTGTAATATTTAGATATTTCAATGATACACAGATATGTTCACTAGGACGCAATTTCGTTCAACTTCGTGGGTAGCAAACCTTGGTGCTGTCCTACAATGCGTATGACGTCACTTTCATCCTAACGTAACCTTCCCCTCCAACAGTCTGTGTGTGTATTCATATATATATATATATATATATATATATATATATATATATATATATATATATATATATATAGAGAGAGAGAGAGAGAGAGAGAGAGAGAGAGAGAGAGAGAGAGAGAGAGAGAGAGAGAGAGAGAGAGATACTACAACTTCCTATGCTATCCTCCACGAACGCCTTAATTATATTCCACTATTTGGGATTGATGACTTCCCTTCTTCAGTATTTACCTCGCACCCATTCCACGGCACAGAAAAACAACCCACTTATAGCAATCCAACCACCATCTTAAACCAGTACAAAAAAGTAAAAAAAAAAAAACTACCCTCTTCTACCACTCATTTTCCTGTTGTGTGTTTTCTTACCTTCATCACATGACAAACTTTCGCCTGGCTTGAAAATACTGAAGGTATCGGTGAGGTCTGATGTAATTTCACAGAGTGATTTTAGCCGTGACCAAAAATGACAGCTAAGAAAGAAATACATCCGATCATGAATGTATTATATCTACCAAAAGATTTACCCTGAACTGAAGGATATTTAATGAAAAAACACGCTTTAACATTTTTTAAAGCTTACTGATTTATTTACTTAAATAGCTCTCGACGAAATCTTCAGTAAATAAAAAAAAAAACTATTATTACCACCAATCATGTCTTTATCACTTAAACCTCTAATTAACTAAAAATCTAAAAATAAAAAATAACTTAAAACAGTAGGCCTACAATACTAACATATCGCTAAACTACTAAAACCAGCCAGCCAGAAGGCCTATCCAGCATCAGGCCTGTAACCAAGACGACCTTTCTCCTGAAGGTCTTGACTGTAACTGTTAGGCGATTGTAGGCTTCCTTTCCCTTTTGCCTTCACAGCCTACCCACCACCAAAACACATGGCATCACCCTTACCAACCCAACCACAATCACAGACCAACCCCCCCGCACGGCTGGACAACAGTACCCCATAAATCCAGGCGTCTCAAGGGCAAGACTTGCTGCCTTTTCTAGTTATTTATTTTTTTGAAAGAAGAAGCAGTTGGCTTCGAACCACGGTGAAGATTTATCAATTTTACATTTATTTATCACCAAGAATGAAGTGCATTTTCGTAATTATTATTTTTATTATTGCTATTTGCATTAAGTCTGTATGTTCGCAAGAGTACTTGACCGAAATGATGACAATGACCTATTTTCAAGGTAACACGGTCCCAAAAAAATGCAACAGTTTGTCTCTATAACTAAATATATATATATATATATATATATATATATATATATATATATATATATATATATATATATATATATATATATATATATATTTAATTTTAACACTAATATCCGAACTTTTGTCACCTCAAGACCTTGGGAAATCACCTCCAAGATGGCGGATTACATAAAATGTGTAAATCTCAATTTCCCACATTTTTTCAGCACAACAGTTAGACCGGAAGTGGTGGTGTTTATGTCATTCAACGATTTTCGTCCACGTGCAGAGTTGCTGAAGATGTTTGCTTGAAATTGTAAAACGTGACGTGCTTCATATGACAAAAATAGAACAGAATATAGAATTTAGGCCAAAGGGCCATTCAGCACTGAAACGAAAATTGACAGTAAAAAGATATGAAAGGTGTAACAGGAGGAAAACCTAGCAGTTGCACCATAAAACAATTGTTAAGGGAGGGTGGAAAGTAAGATGGAAGAATGAGAATGTGAACGGAGGTATAGTAAAAGAACTCAAGATGATAAGACCTGTACTTTATGGGAATTATTACTGTGAGCTTTCAACTCTAGTTGCATCAGAAGGAATAATCTTGGCAATTGTTATCCAATGAATCTTAAATACCGTGTCACGCATCAAATCAAAACTTCCAATTTGTCCAAAAAAAAAAAAAAAAAATATATATATATATATATATATATATATATATATATATATATATATATATATATATATATATATATATATATATACTGTTATTTTGCGTTATCCATAATGGGAAAGCTTTTACATCAAATCCCGTCAATATAAATGAGCCATTTACAATACTATCTGGATATCGAAATATTTGTTTATTGTCATTTTTACAAAGAATAAGATATATTAAACCACCATTATCATCATTCAAAAAAAAAAAAAACATTTGCTTGGTGCCAATCTAAAGAGATCACCGTCCAAAGCACAATTCCACAGAACGTTACCTCTCATAAAAAGAGATTACGAAGTAAAAACACATGAGTCAAGATACGAAAAATATCAGCAGACTGAAAAATAAAACACCTTATGCAGTAAAGTAAGGAAGCGACAATAAAAGTATATGAGAACACTGCATTTAATTTGTGCATCTGTTTCACATTCCACAAACGCCAAAAAATTGCTCCATCCAGCATTAAACAATCAAGACAATATCCACAGCAATGAGACTTCGGAGAAAATATCTTGGCTTCTAAGACACACAGTGGGATCCTACAAGGTGCCTTTCTGGTACCATGCATATTCTCAGTACAAAGACCCTCTATAATAAGGAGTATGAACTTATGGGCAAAACTGACCAAAAGGCTTAATATAAGTTGCTGATTACTCTGGCCTTATTCCAGCACGGGCTCTTGCCCCTGGTGCACCTGGGTTAACGTCTGTGGCTAGGCTTATCTGCAGGAGTTTTGAGGTTAGGTCAGAGTTTAGGCCTACAGACTGACTGTTCAGCTTCTCTCCACCTCAAGTGAGGGGTACAGGATAAGAGTGGAGGCTGTCAGGGTTAGGCCTAGGTAGCGGAGCTATGTGACTGCAGCCATAGGCCTATGGGATACAATTTATCACAGGCGCTGGGGGATGGTTGTGGCGATGCTTTTGTTCCCTGCATGCACGCACGCACGTACGCACATAAACCCTTTGTATGGGCCGTACAATAGGTTAAGTCACGAGCATTAAGTTGCAGATGATGTATGTATATATATATATATGTGTGTGTGTATATATATATATATATATATATATATATATATATATATATATATATATATATATATATATATATATATATACATATACACACACACACATACAGAGGGCAGGGCTCCATACATAACATATAAATCAACAAAAGAAACTGTTCATCTCATCAAGTTGAAATATAAGCACACACTGATAATTTCAAAGAAAAGTACATTACTCCAACATCTAACTTTGAAATAGAATGCTCTCCGACAGAAGACCTTCAAAATGGGATATATACGCACTTGTATATACGAGGATACAAGCGACGTCCTCACAACACCCGTATAATATGTGACTGTTTCAGAGATACGCCCAGTTATTTATATTCCCAGGCTTCCAGAGCGAAGGGGGATACAAAAGCAAAAACTGGCCAATCCCACACAGATTATTACAGTTCATTCACAGTAAACAGCGTCAACTTGAAGCTCAAAAACTGATGAGAGTGGGAGAGAGAGGACTGGCCCAATTGTTCTACCAGTATATGCATAACAGAAAAAACTTAGATGAAAACACACACACACACACACACACGCGCGCTCTCTGAAGCAAATCAGCTTTTAACAAAACATTACAATAATTACTGAGGCAAAACAAAGTGAGCAAAATTATTATTTTCTTTTCCCACACCGAAAGCCTACTTCCTTTTTATCTTATCCCCTACGAATCTGGATTAGTTAAGGACACTGAATTGCCAGTCCCAGTGGCCTCTGCATCTACACACATCGAGAAATCGTGGAGCAAACTACACCCAATCATCTACCCATCGAACCAGCGACAGTTTATTACAGCGACAGTGCACATATAATGCCATTCATTCAATCGATGAATAACTGTCAATCAGTGGGAGGCTGCATATCGCAAGGGGATGCAGATCGAATGACGCAACACAATAGCGTGATTGATGCATCCGATGCAACCGAAGTCACGTGATCCGCCAGACAGGAGAGAGAAAGAGTAGGGGGGCGGGCGTTCATACGATCCCTTAGACCACTTCTTTTGCTCGATTACACCAATTTACGCACAAAATTCACATATTGCTTAGGGTAAACCCAACATATGCCACGGTGGTCTCATTAAAAAAATAATAATAATAAGCTTCCTTTCACAAGTAAACTTTACACATTTAATTAGTTTTTGACAATAAAAATATAAAATATGTAATCTCTTGAGAAGTTACAGAATACAAAAAAAAAATGAATACATACATACTGTATTAGTTGCTTGCCTAGTTTATAACAAATACTCTCGCGATAACGGCCATTATTAAAACGTACCAAGTGTTAATACCTCTTTCATTACTCTATTAGTTCTACAAATAGACGCAAATCACACCCCATTCCTGTTCTCTTTCTCATCAATCTGATGAACGGAGAAACTCGGTCGTCGAATTGACGCGCCAACTTCAGCGCACTCATTCAAATTTATATGCTCAATTTAAGTCGATAATCCATTTCTAAGCTAATTTTAAAGCATTAATTCGATTTTTTAAGCTAACTTGATAGAACTCAATCGAATCCATGCAACAGCTAACCAGAAGCATTATTCTCGTTTATAAACCGATTTCAACGCACTGCTACGAATTTATAGGCTAACATCAATACACAAATGTCAATTCATGGCTTAATTTCATCGAACTTAATTTTAAACGCATTAATTCCAGTTGCCAACTTCAACTCACCTACTCAAATTGATAGGATAAATTCATGCACAAGTTCAAAATTATTAGTCAATTTATAGGCTAGCTATGTTCACAGCCTACTATCCAGAATTTATAAGCATACTTTAATGCACCAATTTTAATTTTTAAGATCTCGCCGACGAATTCAAATGCTACCTACATCGAATTAAATGTTGACTTCTATGAATTATTTTAAAAGGCACTTTCAAAGCAATTTACACTCAACTTCAAACGAATCCAGTTGAATGCTAACTTCAGCAAAACTCATATGTTAAAGCTCAACTTATCAACTCATATGCTGATTTCATCAAGTAAATTCATAAGCTAAATTCAACGAATTATCTCAAATACTAACTTCTGATGATCCAGTTGCGTGAACTTTCCCTACAAAATAGCGAAATCGATAGTCTAACATTGCACGCAATCTGGTTATGTATTGAAATACAGTACTCTGATAATTACTTATAAATTTATATATGCGAACAAAAGCATTCCTTTTAGTTTCCTGTCAAAGGAAAGCATTGCTCCGGCTTTGTCTGTCCGTCTGCAGTTTTTTCTGTCTGCACTTTTCTGTCCGCTCTCAGATCTTAAAAACTACTAAGGCTAGAGGGCTGCAAAATGGTATGTTGAGCATCCACCCTACAAACATTAAACATACCAAATTGCAACCCTCTAGCTTCAGTAGTTTTTTAAAATTTTATTTAAGGTTAAAGTTAGCCATATTCGTGCTTCTGGCAATGATAGACGATAGGCCACCACCGGGCCGTGGTTAAAGTTTCATGGGCCGCGGCTCATATAGCAATACACCAACACCACCAAAAGATCTATTTTCGATGGCCTTGATTATACGCTGTAGCGGCTGTACAGCAAACTCGATTGCGCCGAAGAAACTACGGGGTATTTTTTTTATTGCTTTTGTATCATAGCTTATGTGTCAAATACTGTGTGTACAGAGCTAAAAATATTTACAAGTTTTAAGTAAAAGAATAAATCAATCCTTCTGATTCAAGTGCGCAGTCTTCTTTTATAAGCACAAAGAGGGACTGAGAAATAGGAAAATGAAAGATGTAACAAGTTAGAATATGCCCAACAGTTTCGTCCTCTAATGGACCTCTTCTTGGAGCGTTTATTCCTTAATGAACGCTCCGAGGAGAGGTCCATTGGAGGACGAAACTGTTGGGCATATCCTAACCTTTTACATCAATCATTTTCACACGTGGACTACAACTGAATAATATATCTTCTGTGTAAGAAGATTGCCAGTCTCATAGACAGATAGGCGAGAAGACAAAAGAATTCTGGACGGTGAAGGAAATCTCATCTTATATTGAAAAATAAATTGGCTGTATAAATATACAAGATATATTGTTACTGGAAACCACAACTGCAAACATCCGCAATTACAGCAAATAATAAAAAAAATAAAAAAACGAATTTGACTCCTCGCAGGAGTCACCATACACAAACATACACATCATTATCAAGAAAATAAAATAAACTGCATAAACAAATAACTGATTTAAAACTTTTTAATACAAATGAATAAATAAAAGTATTAGCTTCAACGGCTAGAAATCTCAGTACTTCGAATCACTCCCTCAAATTTTCACTCCATCATCACTCTCTTGTGTCCATAAAACCTGGAATTTAAATTCCTCGCCTGAGGCCACGTATTAAGCGAGCGGCGTCAATCGCCAACGGGCGCGTGCGCCCCCATGCACAAAGATAATTGTCGTGGAGGATAGGGCTTTGGAGGAGCAAGGAGAGAAGGGCACTACCCCTTCAGACAGAAAGTCTGTTTATGCATACGCGCTCGCGCGCACAAATTTAATCTACATGTGTAAGTTCACATTCGAGATGTGAAGAGTAGCTGAATTAAAAAAATTATATATATTATATATATATATATATATATATATATATATATATATATATATATATATATATATATATATCTAAGTTGTCTGTGGATATTTGCTACAGAATTGAAAGAATCCCTCTTAGCACATTTTTCTTTTTATAAATTCTCATGAACAGCCCTATAGGAAGTATACATATTAAAGGTACCTTAATTTCTGGCTTTGATACGGTACGTAACGTCCGAGTCCCCTTGGTGGGGGGGAGGGGTAGTGCCGACAGTGCACATCACGAGCAGTGCACTGCAGGCATTACTTAAGGTTCTTTGCAGCGCCCCTTCGGCCCCTAGCTGCAACTCCTCTTATTCCTTTTACTGTACATCCGTCCATATTCTCTTTCTTCCACCTTACTTTCCACCCTCTCCTAACAATTGTTTCGTAGTGCAACTGCGAGCTTTTCCTCCTGTTACACTTCTGTAACCTTTTACTCTCAATTTTCCTTTCAGCGCTGAATGACTTCATAGGTCCCAGCACTTGGACTTCGGCCTAAATTGTATATATTCTGATTCTGTAACGTCCCAGTGGTCCAGACTTGCGGTCTTTAACTTGTCTTGTATTAGCGTCATTTTTAATGGTATGTATACAGTAGTTTGTAAGTAATGCTGAAATTTGTATAAACGCATTTCCTGACTTGTAGGCTCTCTTCTCTTCCAGTTTTTTTTTCCTTGCTTTCTTCGGGCCCGGGGTAGAAAAGAAGGCATAAGGTCACCCGTCCCATAAGCCTCTATGCTTTAAAAAATATTCCAAATGTTTACTACTGCCACGATTCTCACTACTTACCAATGTACGCTCTGAGTATAATTCTATTTTTTAAAGCTTAAAAATACATCTTTTATAATTTAATAATGTATTCTTTTGATCGACATCAGTACCTGTTGTTTGATTTCTAACCGCTATATTTAAAATGCTTATTAAAACATAGCTTTTGATAATTCGTTAAGACTGGTTTATTTATCCGATCAAGTTTCGCTCCCTAAAACTAGATACCGTTGGAAATTGTAAAAGAAATAATACAATCACATATTCAATCAACCATTGACTCTCGATCAACAATACTCAAGTGACACATTAATTAATGAAAATTATGAAAACTAAATTCACTTTAGTTATCAATGAAAATATTTAAAAATAATACTCGCTCTTCACTCAACAAAAAATTACGATAACTCCTCAGTCAACAATGAAGAAAGACAATTACACATCAAACAATACAAAACTGACATAGCACATCAATCACAAATGTAAACATAAAAAGACACTAACTCATCAATCAGCACCAGAAATAATACAATAACTCTTCAGCTAACAATGAACGAATGACAATTACTGCTCAAGCATCAATGAAATTCTGACATTAGTCACTGTGCAATCTTTACATAAGATAAAAGCTGCCACTCATCCCTCAATCAGCAATGGAATAATGAAGATTAATATTCAGCAATGACTGCACTACACAGTTAGCTTAAAAGGATAAAAAAAAAAAAAAAACTGCATCTGCCCTCAATGCAAAAAAAAAAAAAAAAACAAGAAATACCCCTCATGAGTTGCTGGAATACGGTATCCAGAATAATCGCCCCATCATTAAACAAGGGTATTATTATTATTATTATTATTATTATTATTATTATTATTATTATTATTATTATTATTATTATTATTAAGAAGATGAACCCTATTCATATGGAACAACTTCACAACAGGGGTCACTGACTTGAAATTCAAGCTTCCAAAGAATATGTTGTTCATTAGAAAGAAGTAACAGAAGGTAAAATGAGAAATGAAGAAAGCAGATATCACTTATTAAAAAACATAATTACAAGAATCACTTCACAAATATCAATAATGGAAGAAAGAATCGTCTACCAAAGAGTCTGGACATGACGAAACATTCGACAACCACCTGCTGGGGACGAGCTGTTCGGGGCCAAGGGAAGTGGCCAGACAGACTGAAATGATAACTTCCTAATTGGACCGTCCGGATGCCACTTGTTACAGAGGCTTATCATCAGTTAATATAGCTTGAAGAGTGAAAGCGAGTGGTGGTGGTGGTCCGTCAAAGTCATATGGCTACGCAGACGGATGCACGCAAGAGAGCGCAAGCACTCTTTTCTAATAACTGATCTCTTTCTGCATTTCCCATTGCCTTCTGTTACTCCCTTCGAATGGGCACCATATTCTTTGGAGGCTTGAATTTCAAGTCAATGAAACCCGTTCCATATGAATAGGGTTCATCTTCTGATTAACAATAATAATAATAATAATAATAACAAAATTATATAATAAAGTGAGAACCCTGTTCCATATGAATAGGGTTCATCTTCTGATTAATAATAATAATAATAATAATAATAAAATTATGTAATAAAGTGAGAAAAGCCATACTAATACATATGAACACGATACGGTACTATTGAAATGTTTTTTTTACAAAATGTCATATACAACCAACTATAAAGGATAAGACAAGTATCCAATAACAGATCTTACTATGTTGGTAACACTGGGGTCAATGAAAATTTTCGAGTGCTGGTAACGCTGGATGGGGAAAAACTATTGTTAACATTCTTAAAAAATTGACTAACGTTTGAAGAGAAAAAAAAAAAAATCTGACAACATAAAAGGAGATAAATCTCGCTTTTCTAACACTGGTAGTGGGGAGATATTTCTAAATTATTGACCACACTAATAGTGGACTGAAATCTTAAAGCGTATAAACGATTTGATGGGGTAGATGGACGTGTGGAGTGACAAAAATAGATAGAATCAAGAATGAAAGATTAAGAACTACAAAACTGGCACAACTATCACAGAAGCTCTAGGAAAGATTTCAGTGGCATGGCCATGTGATGAGAAGGAAGGAGACACATCTGGGAATGGAATGGAATATAAAATTTAGACCAAAGGCCAAGCGCTGGGACCTATAAGGTTATTCAGCGCTGGAAGGGAAATTGAGAGTAAAAGGGTTTTAAAGGTGCAACAAGAGGATAATCTCGCAGCTGCACTATGAAACAACTGTTATGAGAAGGTGGAAAAGTAAGAGGGAAGAAAGCGAATCTGAACGGAGGTACAGTAAAGGGAATGAAAGGAGTTGCAGTAAGGGGCCAAAGGAACGCCGCAAAGAGCCTTAAGCAATGCATACAGTGCACCACAAGTTGCAACCTAATTCAAAATATGGATTTGAATTTAAGTGACAACCATAATCACTAAAGGAAACTTAAGTGTTTACATCGTGATATATATATATATATATATATATATATATATATATATATATATATATATATATATATATATATATGTATGTATGTGTGTGTGTGTGTGTGTGTGTGTGTGTGTGTGTGTGTGTGTGTGTAAGAAATTATAGTATGGCTGCCTGTAACTGAGCATAACCGCGTAATTTAGAGACAGAGAGAGAGAATGGCTTCTTTCAGACGAGCGTTATACACTACAACCCAGACACCTCAAATTCCAGAAGCTGCCGATATATATATATATATATATATATATATATATATATATATATATATATATATATATATATATATATATATATATATATATATATATATATATATATATATATATATATATATATATATATATACATATACATACACACCACGACCAATCATACCAGGAGGCCGTACCTGCCAGGTACCTCTCCATAAAAAAAAAGGCCATAAAGAAAGGTCTAGCTACCGACATCTAATCTGTTACCATACAATCAAATTCAAACTTATGGTCGAAGCTTTCACTGGTTTTGTCCAATGATTGCATACCATTACTTTGGATCTTCCCCACTCCCTCCCCCTCTTCTCCCCTGTACTCAGCCTCTCTCTCTCTCTCTCTCTCTCTCTCTCTCTCTCTCTCTCAGCATCCCACGGTCATATAAACGTCACCACAGACCATCCCTCTGTCACCCGACCTTGAAACTGTAATAACTCCCATTCAGCATAATGCCATGTTATTTTTCATGGACTGACTGACTGATTGATTGATTGGTTTCTGTATAATGACATTTAACGTTTGTATGCAGAGGCTCCGTTATAGTCGGTTCGTTTGTCAACAATGCTTCGAAGACACATATCCGACAGTGCTGGTAACACTGAAAGTATGGGAATATTGTGTTGGTAACACTGAAAAGGGGGGAAGTGAAGTATTGTGTTATTTACAACTTGAATGTGAAGGATAAAAAAGTATTGTGCTATTTACAACCTGAATGTGAAAGAGAAAGTGTTAATAACACTAGAAAAAGACAGAGAATGTATTGATAACAATAAAGACAAAGTGAAAAATGGAAAAAAAATGTATTGGTAACACCCGAAAGCGGAGGCGGAATCGGTTAATATTGTGATGGCTACATCTGGAAAGTCAGGGAAGGGGCGGGGTGGGAGGCATGGCGTTGATAACAGTGGAAAGAACGCGGAGAAATAGTACTGTAATAATGTAACGTGTGGGAGGTACCGTAAGGGTAGATACATCTGGTTGGTAACACAGGAGAGGGGAAAAAAAGGCCAGTGTTGGTAACAGCAAACAATTAAAGAAGTTCTGGTGGCTGGTCTTGTTAATGTTGTCGATTCAATTTCGTACAACAGACCTGCTGACCACAGAAGAGGGATAGAATTTTGTGTATTGGCAAAAGAATTTTGAAGGTTTTCGTAATTGGTTACTCTGGAAGGTGAAATAAACTAGTACTGTGAAATTATGACACTGGGAGGAGAGACATATAGGAATTTAAAGAATTTAAGATGCTAGCCTCACGGCTACTTCATCCTGGCTGCAACCTACCACAATCGACAAAGTATCAGATTCGTAATTCAGTGTTATGGCTTACAGTGTTCCATCTTGGCCTGTAATCAAATAGGAGTCTTATCACGAGCGAGGAGTGTCATTATATATATATATATATATATATATATATATATATATATATATATATATATATATATATATATATATATATATATATATATAGATATGTATATATATGTATATATATATATATAATATACATATATTATAATATAGATATATATATATACACATATATATACATATATATATATATATATATATATATATATATATATATATATATATATATATATATATATACACGCAGTATATTCACCTTTACTCAGACTTTCTCTCCATCCATGTCTGATCACGTTAATACATTCTAAGCCATCACAGAAGCCTTAATTGAGGAGCATTATCCCGAACCCTTATAAAAAAAAAGATAAATAAAAGACAAAAAAAAAAGGACAACATTGATCGACAACGCCCTTCCGTCAGTGATTTAGCCGAGAACAATAAACATGAACAGGAGTATTCAAGAGTATTCTGGTAATAATTCCACTGGAAATTATGGGCAAAACTTCACATCAGCAAATGTGAGAATGACCACCCATCCGAAATGAAACGACCAACAGAACTGACTTCGGTAAGATGAATACGGCCTCCCTGAAACGTCATTCATCCTTGACGCTTGGATGCTGACAGCGGAAGTGCCAGGGACACCTATCATATCAGGGAGTGCGATAGGCCGCTGGCGCTGTACTACATTGAACCCTTTCTGTATACAGTAGCTGTATGGAGTAGCTAGGATTTGGATTATTATTATTATTATTATTATTATTATTATTATTATTATTGGTAAAGAAATCAACAGTGGTGTAAGTGTAAATATATATTAGAAATATATACACAAACAAGAGCTTTCGAGAATAAGCTCTCGTTTTATATATACTTCTAATATATATATTTACACTACACCACTGTGGATTTCATCATCATTTCAGAGACGCATATATTATTATTATTATTATTATTATTATTATTATTATTATTATTATTATTATTATTATTATTATTCAGAAGATGAACCCTATTCATATGGAACAAGCCCACCACAGGGGCCATTGACTTGACATTCATTAGAAAGAAGCAACAGAAGGTAGTGGGAAACACAGAAAGAAGAGATCAGTTATTAAATAAATAAATTAACAGATATAATAATAAAAAAAATACAAAACAACAAACAGTAAGTTATTGGAATATGAAAACGGTACAATGAAAAATCCTGTTTAGAATTATATTAAGTCAACTTCCACGATACGTACATGGCCGACAGACGATGTTACTGCTTAATTACCATAATTACAACTTAATTACACGTTAACCATGTGTAATTATGCAAAAATGGCACATACATAACGCCGGTATTCCTGACATATCACACACCATTCAAAATTGTAGTTTGTCATACCATTCCAAGACAATGCCATATATAAACAGAGAGTCCGAAAAGCTTGCAGCTATAATGAGAGAGAGAGAATTTTTAATTTCCATTAGTCGTTCCAGGTTTTACTAACAGCCTGTACTTTGTGTTAATAATACTAATATAATTTCTGAAAAAAAAATAAACACAAAAAACATGAAAGCAGCCAACAGAGAATTATGTAAATTAAGTGAAAAGCAATGAATAAAGTATCACATAAAAAATATACAAAATAATCATTAATTTGTGAGTTAAGCACACTATATGGTTGAAGACACATGCGTCAAGGACAGTGTCTAGTATCCTCACGAATTAACAAAGGAAGAAAGGAGTGACATATGATGTACACTGGAGCGAACAAATAACAAACCAAATTGGATAAAGTCACGGGAAAAATATTATGATGCAAGGTGTTCCGATGTGTAAAATACTATGCTTCTAAAATAGTGGAGGTACGAAAGAAAACCGACACGTTTTGTATTTCAGGGTACATGAAACTAAGTTTAAAGTGCGCAGAAAAATAATTATCAAAAACCCCGACTGAAAAAAAAATTCATGAAAATATATTCTACAATTTAACAGCGCATAAAACAACGGTTTTAAAAATGGGATGAGAATAAAGAACACCAAATATTCATGTTGGAAAAAGAGTAAGATGACAAAAATAACTCTTAATCTACTTACAACACGACACATTCAACTCCAAATGCCCCCTCTGAACAGGCCAGCCTCTATAAATGATCGCCCTTTGAGCGTTAGTGCCGTCTGTGCCCTCACACGGTGCACTGTAGGCATTACTTAACGTTCTTTGCAGCTTCCCTTCGGCCCCTAGCTGCAACCACCCCTTTCATTCCTTACTATACCTCCGTTCGTATTCTCTTTCTTCCATCTTACTTTCTACCCTCTCCTAACAATACTCAACAATATTCTCAGTGCTTATTGGCCTCACACGTCCCAGCGCTTGTCCTTTGGCCTAAATTTCTTATTCCAGTTCCAATTCTATATCTGATCAAGCAAAGCCTTTGAAGGTTTTTATGAAAACATCTTCGTATGCCACCTTTAAAGGCGGACATCCATGGACAGAGGTCTCCTGTATAAACAACAAATAAAATATGCAAAGGAAATCAATTCAATATTCATACCGAGTACACATACATATGCAATAAAACGCAAGTAGTATACAGCCCTGGACAATACACTACTCACATACACAGTATAGAAAGATCATGTAATACAATAACGCGCAAACTCCTACATACAGTAAACAGGGAAATGCAATACAATACACCCAGTATATGAATATAATGGATTCAATACACACACGCGCGTGCGCGCACAAAATATGCAAACCTATGCTTTATAATATAAGTGAGTACGTACACAGTACACTTACATACAGTGTACATGCATACACAATATACGGTGACGATACACTTCATGAAAAAATCTTAATTACAATTTATGCAAGCACGATTATACACACAAAGCACAAAAATGTATGCATACATTGCAAGTGAGCTTGCAATCACGAATGCAGCATAGAATCGTACTTGTTACGCCAGAAAATCCCAATAATTACTAATACAATCATACGTGTGACAACAAAAAAATCCCAAATAATTCATTAACACAATCACCCGCAAACAATTCATTACACGCACAAACTACACAAACCTGCGTAAATACAATAAACGCGCGCGAGCGCACACTGCATTAAACATATGCAACACACACGACTGCGAAGCACATACGCACAAACGAATACCATGATCAAGACACTGCATTAACATATACAACACACACACAAATGGATACCATAAACAAGACCTGGCCTCTAAAAAGGAAGCCAACGCCCGCCCTATCAGTACAAAAGCAGACATTGGGGTCGTCAGCCAGAAGAGGCGTTGGTCAAAAGAAACGTCTTTCAACAGGAAACGTTGCCGTGGATCGGTGATTCCTTCATGTTAATGGCAGGTAGTAAATGAAAATGAATGTGTCATTAATCCCATCGTAAATGAGTGCATAAAGACGTCACCAAATATTTACATGACGCTTGAATAAGTAGCTATGAAGAAATCAGTGAGGGGGTAATGCCTTCATGTTAATAACAAGTAATACGTGAAAATGAACCTTCTTGTCGATAATAACGTAATAAATGAATGCATAAATACCCAAATAATTAAAGATAATAAATGCGCATACGGAAGTGTGTGTGTGTGTGTGTGTAAAAACAAATAACACTATATGAAACTCACGCCATTAACATCACAATTTAATAAAAATAAACACAAAATAAAGTTGAAATTATTAGGTAAATGTAAGCATACCACTGTACCTTCCAGTGAAGGTACTCAAACCCAGGACCGTGGAAGTCACAGTACAGAGGTTATCTTATCGCCCAGGGTTAGTGAATACTGGTTATATGGTCACCATCCAGCCGAATTTTTTAGTCAATTCAGTAATATTTGCCTCGCGAGTCTTACGAAGGTCCTGATTGAGCGAGTGAATTTGTACACTTCATAGGAGGCTAAGATAGATAGAATATACAATTAAGGCCAAGCGCTGGGACCTATGAGTTCATTCAGCGCTGAAAGGAAAACTGAGAATAAGGGGTTTAAAAGGTACTGTAACAGAAGGAAAATTTCGCAGTTGCACTATGAATCAACTGTTAGGAGAGGGTGGAAAACAAGATTGGACGAAAGAGAATATGAACGGAGCTACAGTAAATGGAATGAAAGAGGTTGCAGCTTGGGGCCGAAGGGGCGCTGCAAAGAACCTTAAGCAATGCCTGCAGTGCACTGCATGAGGTGCACTGACGACACAATACCTCCCCCCCCCACCTCCCTACAGAACGCCTTTGATAAGAACTCCAATCAACACGAGGCGTGTGCAAGATGATTTTCCAACATACTATATGCAAGAGCTGACAAAGTACCAGAAAAATTCAGTGCTTAACAAAGCAACAACGAAATATTCTTCTCTTATCAAGTATTACACTGAAAATGCTCGCTTTGGTCATGTCTACTTCAGAAAAAAGTCACGTGATCAATTATTTAAAAATATTTGAATTCGTTTTAGCCTATACGGCAATAATCTAGGCAGTTGTTGTACACATATTTTAGCATACAAAGGCTACTTAAGATCACGAAACCTTCCCCGCATGCATAAGACCAGCTTAAATCACAGCACATGAAGGAGAGATGCCATCAGTAATATCTAATTCACTCTGATCATTATTATTACTATTGGTATGTAAACTGTACACATTCATACGGAACAAGTCCGTGACATGAAACTAATTAGCTATCTTCCACACAAGGTAATTCCCATACGTGAAACAACGAAAACACAGGAGCCAAGAAAGTATAGTTAAACATTCTTGGAAATAAATCAATAAAAAAAGAAATATAAAGAAATAAGACGAAGTGATACGATTAAAGGTAGCATGACAGCCCTTCTCGGTGTAAACAATCCCGCCATTCTGATCAGCTTTCAAGAGCTGACTCCTGAGCTTTAGTCTGTAGTTTACGAGAAGAAAAAAATCACAACAACAAATTGTTCCTC
The DNA here is from genome assembly GCF_040412425.1 of Macrobrachium rosenbergii. Taxonomy (NCBI): domain Eukaryota; kingdom Metazoa; phylum Arthropoda; class Malacostraca; order Decapoda; family Palaemonidae; genus Macrobrachium; species Macrobrachium rosenbergii. The sequence continues at coordinate 22,129,654 of NC_089741.1, read as the reverse complement.
AGGAGAATCATGTTCATGGATGAATTCCCGGGTATGGGATGCATGATAATGGGAACAGCGTAATGCCAGATATGTAAGATATGGAGAAAGAATGAGGAAGACCTATTGGTATGCCCACAAAATCAGGAAGGGCATTAGAATAGAGTAGAATACAGAATTTAGGCCAAAGGCAAAGAGCTGGGACTTATGAGGTCATTCATCGCTGAAACTGAAATTGACAGTAAAAAGGTTTGAAAGGAGTAACACGAGGAAAACCTCGCAGTTAAACTAAGAATCAATTATTGGGAGAGGGTAGAAAGAAAGAAGAAAGAAAGATATTAAGAACGGCGGTACAGTAAAAGGAACGAAAGGGATTGTAGCTAGGGACCAAAGGGACGCTGCAAATAAACCTTAATGCCTACAGTGCACCGCATGAGGTGCAGTGACGGTACTAACCCCTTATGGAGCAGAAGGGCATAAGACCCAGACCAGATGGGACTTTAAATCATACTATACGTAATACAGAAGAAAATTAGGGAACTCATTTATATTCTTACCCCGTAAAGGAAAACTGTGACGTAATAATAGTAACTCATTTATATTCTTAGCCCGTAAAGGGAAAATCTGACGTAATAATGTTAATGATTATGAAGGTAATGTTACCGTAAGTCTCAATGGTATTCCGCTTCCCTTTATATGGCTGATATTTATATATTTATAAAGCTGCTAAGATATTTAGTGATTCGCTTACTAACGCTGCAGTGAGATTTTACGCATCCGTGTATGTCCCAAGTCCGGAATGACTGATTGTTGAAGAGTGGTGTCACAATACCTATGGTCCAAAAGCCCAAACGGTAATGGGCCCCTGCTACAGTTTTTCCTTTCTTGCTTTGCTTCAACTGTTCCATTAGTTTCAGTTCTTTAAAGAATACGAATGGAAAACTTTAGCACTGCCTCGCTATTGCTTGAACAGTGGTACCTACGTATTTCACAAGCTGTATTCACCATTTTTATTGTATACAATTAACTGCCATTACAGTCTTTACTTACTAATAATGTCATAATTTGTACTCGATGATATTACCGTGAATTACTGATAATCTCTTTATTCGCCGAATGCAATTAGTGACATCATTGTCTGTACTTACTAGTACGATGTACTCATTAGCCTATTTTATCATCTGCACTGCTTTTTCTTCGTCACTGATATGAAAGTCGATACATACGGTATCATCTTTAATATACCCGTTTTTATTGATAGTCACCATTTATCAATTTTATAAGCCGCATGTAAGTACATCGTTACTGGTCCTATTTACTGACTTTTTTTTTTTTGCACCGATTTACCTGTTTACACTGAATGAGTTTATTGCATTTATTCATTTCAGTACTGACATCAAATCATACATTCCCGCGTCCCCTTCCAAAAATAACTTGCAATAATGAGAATATATTGTCCATTTTAATGCCTGAAGAAACATACCGAAGAGAGAAACTTTCAAATGACAGAACGATGTTAAATACATTTGAAAGATACGGAGGTTACGGTAAATATAAATGCTACCAAAACAGCACATGCTAACTTTTGATACAAAGTATTAATAATAATAATAATAATAATAATAATAATAATAATAATAATAATAATAATAATAATAATAATAGGCAACATCATCACTATCAAGGTCAAGATATGTCCAGGGAAATAAATTAGAAAAATGATTATAAGACTGGGCAGTTGTCTGCTGGGCAGAGAGAGAGAGAGAGAGAGAGAGAGAGAGAGAGAGAGAGAGAGATTACAATGCCCATGATGACTTTACCACGCGTGTGCGCGCACGCTCGCTGCTGCGGTAGTGAATAAGCACATTTATACCCTCCCTCTCCTTCTCCCATGAGAGCGATACCACGACGTACCATTCGAGCACGATTGAAAAGCTCTCTCTCTCTCTCTCTCTCTCTCTCTCTCTCTCTCTCTCTCTCTCTCTCTCTCTCTCTCTCTCTCTACCCATTTCAAATAAAGCCCGAAACCTAATGGATACAGCCTCGGCGAGGTAATCCCTTAACCTCCGGAAGGACAGTCATTCTAAACGCATCAAGGACCAGCCAAGGTCAAAGTCAGTCAATGAACAGTTCAAATAATGGCAAAATCCCTTACCCAACGAAATGGAACCTACCCTCTCTCTCTCTCTCTCTCTCTCTCTCTCTCTCTCTCTCTCTCTCTCTCTCAGGTAAAATATAGCTGAAGGAAATCCAATACTTAATCCGCCATCGGAGGAACAAGCAATCACTACGTACACCACAACGCATGCTTGGTTCTCAGTGTCTGTTTGGCCTTGCAAGCACCTTAGCCACACAGCAAGGAAAACGTTTGCTTAGTGTTCGCCGAGAGAGAGATATAGAGAGAGAGAAACTAAGCATAACCTTGGATTTACACGTAAACAATGCTACGGTCTGACCTCGTCGAGGTCCTCCAGTTTTCTGTTTTACATTTAGGCAAAGCAATGAACACTCACGTGAGTTTTCTTTCTTCTTTTCTCTCCATTCTAGCTCTGACACACGGCAGTCGTCTAACATTTATTACCCTTGTTATCTGTACTAAATGATTTGATCATGTGTTTTTACTAATCGTCTGTACTTCCTTATTTTATCATAAGAATTACTTGCTATATCATCATCACTGTTTAGTGCAACAAGGGCACAATTTATTTTTTAGCGAACGCGCCCTTCTATCCCCACCAGTCCTGTTCGAGATTCATCCAGTTGAGAGAGAGAGAAAATATCTTACTTAAGGGTTGGAATTAAATGTAAAATTAATAACTTAAATATCTATCATCCGAGAGAGAGAGAGAGAGAGAGAGAGAGAGAGAGAGAGAGAGAGAGAGAGAGAGAGAGAGAGAGAGAATACCTTACTTAAGGGTTGGAATTAAATGTAAAATTAATAACTTAAATATCTATCATCAGAGAGAGAGAGAGAGAGAGAGAGAGAGAGAGAGAGAGAGAGAGAGAGAGAGAGAGAGAGAGAGAGAGAGAATGTCTTACTTAAGGATTAGATTAGAATTAAAAGTCAAATCAGTATAACTTAAATATCTATCCTGAGAGGGAGAGTGAGATAATGTCTTACGTAAGGATTAGAATTAAAAGTCAAATCAGTAACTTAAATATCTATCCTGAGAAAGAGAGAGAGAGAGAGAGAGAGAGAGAGAGAGAGAGAGAGAGAGAGAGAGAGAGAGAGAATGTCTTACTTAAGGACTGAAATTAAAGCAAGATCAATATGACTTAAATGTCTGTTATCAGAGAGAGAGAGAGAGAAATTCCTTTGGGAGACCGCGCTATTTCCCTAGACGCTGGGTTTCTAAGAATACACTGGCATCTGATGGCCTTTGCAGACATGATGATAAGTCTCAGGCAGATCCTTCATCTAAAAATGGTGGTCTCATGCACGATGCAACACGCATGCGCGAGCATACTGTCAACGATTGCACTACTGCATAACCTACGGGCACAGGATATTCTGTAAGTCACGTCCAACAATTCTGTACATACGATTGGCAACAATGATCCCTTAAATTGTGGAATTTTTTTACATTTTTGAATAATGTTTCCACTGGAAGCCTCAAAATCGCATAGGGAAAATGGATAAATTCTTCATTTATCGGAATTTCACAAATGATTAAATAAGCCAAGAAATTATAAACAGGAGTTGGGCAACATCAGTACAAGAGACGCGAATATTCTTATTGTTTAAAAACTAATTCATCTTTGACAGATGATAGCAACAATTCAATCCTTTTATCATATTACATATAATATGTAGATGGAGGCTTTTGCAAAACTTTTATATGTAGATGGAGGCTTCTGCAGAACTTTTAATTATATATCTTATAATAAAAAAATAAATTTTTAACTACATCGACACATGCCACACAAACTTCAAATTACAAAAATAAACTTGTATAAATATTATTTCAAACGCCATTTTTTTTACTGCATTTTCATCCCTGTTTGAAAAAGCCGTACTAAAGAAGCAGGTTCGATTGCCGAGCAAGAGAAGACAGACCTTGATGCGGTCCGGCTGTCACAGCCCTAAACAATAAATCAGGAATCTGATATATATATATATATATATATATATATATATATATATATATATATATATATATATATATATTATATATATATTATATATATATATATATATATATATATATATATATATATATATATATATATATATATATATATATATATATATATATATATATATGTACATACGCACACTTAATGATAGTACAGCCAGTAATTGAATATGGGCATGTAATTTTCAGAGAGAGAGAGAGAGAGATTTTTGTTTTAATCAATTTATTGCGCACATTGGCGTCAGACATTTAAGTACATGGTGACAATATTAGTAATTACATCTATATGGAAATTAACGTATACAATAGAATTCATATGGAGAACAACAATGGCCTAGCTCTAGTTAATATCACACACAGTCTATTTGATGAAAGGAAATACTTGTTCAGAGAGAGAGAGAGAGAGAGAGAGAGAGAGAGAGAGAGAGAATTTCCATTCACCAAACGATTCGGTTTTCAGCTGTAAATCTCCCTTGGGCCCTCGCGAGCAGCAGCTAATCAACAACGAGCCCCTTCATCAAAGTTATACACATATACTCCTTACTCCGTGTATCATCACTTCAGCGTTCAGTCATTTCCTCATCAAATTCACTTCCACTTCATCTCACTTGTAAGTCATTCTTCATTTCCTCATTCTTGACTAAGTTTTTTTTTTCTATTTTTTTTTTTTTTTTTGGCATATACTTTATTTCATCGTCATTATCTTTAGTGATGATTTTCTGTCTGCAATTTCTTGATTTCAACCTACTTATTTTTTTATTTGGATCCTGTTAACTGGCGTGTCTGAATTTTCAACGTTGTTATATTTCGAGCCCATACATTCCCATATTTCAGATCAATATACAGTGACTATGTTAAGTCTCCACTTCATTTCAAATTTGTGCTTTGAACATGTATTTTCTCATTGTACCTCTATCTTCGCCAACTTTACTTGCATTTAAATTTTACTACAATGTAGGCTCTCTCTCTCTCTCTCTCTCTCTCTCTCTCTCTCTCTCTCTCTCTCTCTCTCTCTCTCTCTTCCTACAACAAAGACCTTTTAAAAGTCACTGAGAATCCGCAGCGTCTCTGTTCCTGGGAAATTCCTAAAGTAAGTATTTCCTCAGAAAGACACTATGCTGTAGGTGTTCGGATCAATCACACATGACATGTCGATAATTATTTGCTATTCAACACTCTTTCAGTAAAATTTGGTAAAACTGTTACTATAAGAGCATTTTAGCACTATTAAATTCTGTGCCATACACGTACTTAACTACTTGATATGCGTAAGGATTCTTTAACATATGTTAAAAGTTTGCTTAGACATACCTTGAATAACTAAAAGTGTTATTAGGTTTCACACTTTTTAGTTTTCTGTAAAAGAAAACTATTGTGCCGGCTTTGTCTGCCCGTCCGCACTTTATTCTGTCCGCCCTCAGACCTTAAAAACTACCGAGGCTAGGGGACTGCAAATTGGTATGTTGATCATCCACGCTCCACTCATCAAACATACCAAATTGCAGCCCTCTAGCCTCATTAGTTTTTATTTGATTTAAGGTTAAAGTTAGCCATAATCGTGCTTCTGGCAACGATATAGGATAGGTCACCACCTGGCCGTGGTTACAGTTGCATGGGCCGCGGTTCATACAGTATTATACCGAGACCGCCGATAGATAGATCAATTTTCGGTGGCCTTGATTATACGCTGTAGCGGCTGTACAGAAAACTCGATTGCGCTGAAGAAACTTCGACGCATTTTTTACTTGTTATCAACAGAAAATAAACACGTGCGCACTTAAACGCACACACTAACTTAAATAATCCTTGATTTTCACGGGATGAAAAGTAATGCACCCACTGTTTCTTCTGAGTGAAATCTACCTTCTAGGACGGAGTTTTCGCAACTTACAAAATAAATTTGAAAAATCAATTCATTATAGTTATGTGGGTTGTGTCTGTGTTCTTGAAATATGGCGTTTTTGGCATTTAAAATGTGTAAGTGTGTCGGTGACTTCTTTATCACTTTTGTATAGTCGCCATCTTTTAAGGAACTCTCGTCATCTGCTATGTTGTACTTTATTATAGACAGATATGCTATGTTGTACTTTATTATAAATAGACAGTCATTTTCTTTAATATTCATGATTATTAAGCCACTAATATCACGTACTATATGCACCAGGAGATGCACTAATCAATTATTATAATACCCTTAGGTGTAAGATATATTTATATAAAATATATATATATATATATTACAATATATTATATATATATATATATATATATATATATATATATATATATATATATATATATATATATATATATATATATCTTACACCTAAGGGGTACTATAATTGATTAGTGCATCTCCTGGTGCATATACTAAGTGATATTAGTGGCTTAATATATACAGTATATGTATATATATATACACATATATCATATAATTATATATATATATATATATATATATATATATATATATATATATATATATATATATATATATATATATATATATATATATATTAACACATACACAGAGACACATGCCCAAGACCGTTACACAACAGGCCATGATGGTCATGACGGGGCAAAAGAGAGTAGTAGCTGGTGCCTTCGGAGTCCATTGACTTCAATCACATAAGCCAATTCGAGTCATTTAGGCGACATGGTGCCCACAAGGTCGTGGCAGCTGCCCGCACATACGCATTCCTCTGGCAATCATAAATTCTGTCTTCTCTGACAGACATTCCCCCGTCCCGTCTGTTTTGCCTTCCATGAATAGACGGGTTAACACTTGCGCTAATAGGGGACTATTATTATTATTATTATTATTATTATTATTATTATTATTATTATTATTATTATTATTATTATTATTGACTTAAATGGCGCTGTGTGTGTGTGAGAGAGAGAGAGAGAGATTATTATTATTATTATTGTTGTTGTTGTTGTTGACTTAGATGGGCGCATGAGAGAGAGAGAGAGAGAGAGAGAGAGAGAGAGAGAGAGAGAGAGAGAGATATTATTATTATTATTATTATTATTATTATTATTATTTATTATTATTACTTTTGTTGTTGACTTAGATGAGAGAGAGAGAGAGAGAGAGAGAGAGAGAGAGAGAGAGAGAGAGAGAGTGAGTTTACTAGTAACTTTCAATGAGGCGTTCAACTTGGTGTTTTTACAGGCGATATACGAAGGATAATTGATTTATTTGTTTATCTGTCGATGCAACAACTTTCAAATGTTATTAACCTCTGTTTCTCAGCTTGCACTCTGCTGGCCGCGAGCTCGAATCTCCGACCGGCCAATGGAGAATAAGAGAAATTTATTTCTGGTGACAGAAATTCATTTCCCGGTATAATGTGGTTCGGATTCCACAATAAGCTGTAGGTCCCGTTGCTAGGTAACCAATTGGGTCTTAGCCACGTAAAATAAATCTAATTCTTAGGGCCAGCCCTAGGAGAGCTGTTAATCAGCTCAGTGGTCTGGTTAAACTAAGGTATACTTACTTATTAGCCTCTGTTTATGTTGGCAGTATTTGTACGATAAAATTCTAAATTCAAGGTAATGACATTATATGGCGCCATTTCATAATGAACCATTTAAATCAAATGATTATATTATTAGTGCCAGTCCACAATGAATTTAATGATTGATTAAAAGGTTATGGTTGTGTAAGTAAATGTCTAATACCTCGAGGGTGGGGAGAGTGGGAGGGGACCATTTAGCCCACAAGTTTCCTTTTCATCTGCATTCCCCCCCCCCCCCCACAAATTTGGGGTCTAATAGCCCGCCTCCTGCTTACATCCTCTACCTTCTCTCATTATTATTATTACTATTATTATTATTATTATTATTATTATTATTATTATTATTATTATTATTATTATTATTGTCGTCGCTTTTGTATGAGACAAACAAATCACAATTCTAATTCTCTTCCATACAACGATTACAATTTTAATTCTCATACATACAACGAATCACAGTTCTAATTCTCTTACATACAGCGAATCACAATTTTCGTACATACAAGGAATCACAGTTCTAATTCTCTCAAATACAACGAATCACAGTTCTAATTCTCTCAAATACAACGAATCACAATTCTAATTCTCATACATACAACGAATCACAGTTCTAATTCTCTTACATACAACGAATCACAGTTCTAATTCTCTTACATACAACGAATCACAGTTCTAATTCTCTTACATACAACGAATCACAGTTCTAATTCTCTTACATACAACGAATCACAATTCTAATTCTCTTACATACAACGAATCACAATTCTAATCCTCTTACATACAACGAATCACAGTTCTAATTCTCATGCATTCTTCCAGGAATTTGTTCTTGAGAGGCTACACAGCCACATGGAGGGAACCACAGTTTAGTAATGAAATGTCAGAAGGCAGAAAGCAATGAAGCTTGGGATAGCACCTACAGCGTGCAAAAACTAATTCTCGGGCCTAAACTCAGCATTCCCACACCCCCACCCTATAGAATCCAATATATCTTTTTATAGGCTTAGCGCGCCACGACTGATGACACAGCAGACACGAAGAGTGATGGTAGGCATTTGCAGAGAGACAGCAAGGGACTGAATATTTCGGAAAGTTCGGATAGGGGGCACAGACGTGTTTTCCTTCAGCTCCTCATTTTTATGACAGCTAGAAAAACGAAACGTTCACAAACGCACGCTTACCTGCGGAAGAAATCTGAAGATGACAGAAGAAGACCCGACAGAATAGGTTTAGAAACTCTAGCTGTGAAAGGTAAGAGTTTGGCATGCTTGGGTCAATATACCTTGTATGTATGTCTGCATGTATTTATATATACATGTGTATATACATATATTTATATATATACTTACACACACATATATATATACAATTGTATGTATAGAGAGAGAGAGAGAGAGAGAGAGAGAGAGAGAGAGAGAGAGAGAGAGAGAGAGAGAGAGAGAGAGAGCACTCACTATAATGCGACAAAGAAGGTTGGTTGCAAGTGTAATAAAAACAGATGGCACTGTTATATAATATCTTTCGGATGCTCTTGCGCCTCCCCTAATGAGTTAAGACGCCATTTCAGAATGAACAATAAGTATTAATGTCAAGTAAATTTCATTCTTACACCCCGGACACTTGTAGAAGTAGTCATATAGTATTTCAATTTTGAGAGACTCACGTAGAGAGAGAGAGAGAGAGAGAGAGAGAGAGAGAGAGAGAGAGAGAGAGAGAGAGAGAGAGAGAGAGAGAGAATGTCGCTGAAACTGTATGCTTTACATAAGGGAGATAGCAAAATAAGCAAAACAAGCGAAGTGCTACGTTGAATGTGTGAATATGAGAGAGAGAGAGAGAGAGAGAGAGAGAGAGAGAGAGAGAGAGAGAGAGAGAGAAATTTTTTCACTGAAACTTTACACTTTGCATAAGGGAGATAAACAAGCACAACAAGCGAGGGGCTGTATTTAACATGAGAGAGAGAGAGAGAGAGAGAGAGAGAGAGAGAGAGAGAGAGAGAGAGAGAGAGACTACATATCAAACAATCTAAATATTGTCGAATGTTTGCATAAAACAGAGTGCATACCCAGATGAGTCACTAGACAGGGTCATATTCATATTTTTTTTCCTCTTCTCTTTCTCTTTACACTGCATTTCAGAGAACTAGATTGCACCATCAACAGCCCGACGTCATAGTAATGAAGTCGTGTTAAGCTCATAATAAGACTAGATCGTTTAATCCAGAAAGTTAACTCACACTCTCTCTCTCATTAATTACAGTCCCTCGCTTATTTTGCTTAATTTACTATCTCCCTTTTGTGAAGTATACAGTTTCAGCGATGGTCTCTCTCTCTCTCTCTCTCTCTCTCTCTCTCTCTCTCTCTCTCTCTCTCTCTCTCTCTCTCTCTCTGTATAAGATTTCTACATTAAGTATAAAATTTCTACATTAAGTGAAAAATATTAATATTTCCCCTCTCTCTCTTTCTCTCTCAACCTGTATCAAATTTCTACATTAAGTGAAAAATATGATTTGCTCTGTGTGTGTGTGTGTAAAATTTCTATAGTAAGTGAATATTATTATTATTTATTCTCTCTCTCTCTCTCTCTCTCTCTCTCTCTCTCTCTCTCTCTCTCTCTCTCTCTCTCTCTCTCTCTCTCTCTCTCTCTCTGAATTTCGTTAACGGACGTGGGTGCATTCCAACTCAATTGATGGTAGCAGACACCAAATCTGATCCGCTGAAGGCTCCCAGGAATTTTCATTCGACAGATGATCCTCATCCGGTGATCCAAGATGGACAAACACTGAGTCAGGATCGGGATCCGACACAACACGGATCTCGACGAGACACTTGTCGGATTTACGGACGTTACGAGTTATAAAAAAATGAATTATCTTATATTGCGATGAAGATTTTTCTTGTTGTGTGAAGAGTAAAAAAAAAATATTTAAAATTTATCTTATCTAACGAAGATGATATTCCTTGTGTGTGTGTGTGTGTGTCTGTGTGTGTGTGTGTGTGAGAGAGAGAGAGAGAGAGAGAGAGAGAGAGAGAGAGAGAGAGAGAGAGAGAGAGAGAGAGAGAGGTGCGGGAATATGATTAAATTACATGTCTGACAAGAGCATAATCAAGAAACAAAAACAAGTTTGGGTCCATAATAGTTAGTTATTACATAAATAAATATAAGCTGCATATTATATATATATATATATATATATATATATATATATATGTATATTATATCTTATATATATACATATATATGTATATATATAGAGAAGGAAACGGCTGATGTACATTATTATGTATATATATATATATATATATATATATATATATATATATATATATATATATATATATATATATATATATATATATATATATATACACACACACATACATACATCAGCCGTTTCCTCCTCCAGAGGGATTGGTGCACTACACTTTCTCAGAAAGTCTTCAGGGATCAAATTGCAAGCCCCACGCCGTATTTCATGACACCAGCTGCCGCTGGCACCAGTTCACAAGTATTTGCGAATGCCAGCTCACTGCCCTTTTCCCTTTCAGAAAGGGAGCCTCCAGAGAGTCAACTGTCTGGCTGTAAAAAATCTAGTAGGTGTGAGGTTGCTGGCCCCATCCCTTCCACAATAGTTCCCTCCTACCACAGTTAACTAACAACCATAATTTATGATTAGGTCGACAGACATACAACTGATTATTGGCCTATTATGCAACTCTCCCTCCCCCCAACAACCCGACATCCCATTCGTGGAGTAGATGGACAGATCTCTGGTCTCTTGATGACCACAACCTGTTTCGATTACCTCACCGAGGCCCTCTTTTTAAAACTGGATATCATGAGGTATTTGTTCTGACGGATCACGAACTGACGTTGTCATATTCTCATTTCTATCTATTCATCTCTTTGACCCTTGTTTGCGACCTACGACAGCCAACTGACCACCATGCATGCATTTCACTGGTCAGGTTAACATAGGCATAATGGGGTTGAAGGAGTAAGCCCAGTTTGCTGTATTCTCGACCAGGATGAACCAAAACTGTCGAACCAGTGGAGGAGAATGCAGTAAAGAACCAGTGGAGGATAATGCAGTAAAGGTTCACCCACACTGCAGTAAAACATATCATACATGTTGGCAACTCATACCACGCACATCAAAAACAGGTTGATTACAAGTTAACTACTTATTGGTAGTTCTATAACAAGTGCTTTATACAGTTATCTAGCACTTGCCAAAGATTTGTTACCAAATTATAGATGGCTTGTTGTGATATGTATCCAACAAGTTGCCGACATGTTTTACTTTAGTGTGTACACACCCTAATGCTTAAATCGTAAGAGAAAGAGAGAAAAATACAACTTGTACTTTAAACCACAAAAATTTAGAAATGAAAGCGTGTCAATTAAATAATTGGTTCATTTGACCGGTTTAATTGTAATTCTAGTGAAACAATGGTCTTCATTAACCCAGAAACAGTAATAAAGACAGATGACTCTGAAACGCTACAAAAATTAACTGAACTTTCTCTTGTTGTATGTATTACTGCTACTGCTTCTACTACTACTATCATCATTATACAAGATAAGCAGCAGCATGATGTTTGAGAGAGAGAGAGAGAGAGAGAGAGAGAGAGAGAGAGAGAGAGAGAGAGAGAGAGAGAGAGAGAGAGAGAAGGATACACATCTTCGCAAAAAATGTTGTTGATGTATTGAGAAACTTTTATGTCCCGTACTCATGTCATTTCATTTCCTGTTTTGGATTGAATCTTTTTGTGAGTACAGTCTGACTTAATAGAACCTTTTCATTATTTCGGAGAGAGAGAGAGAGAGAGAGAGAGAGAGATATTGCAGGTGGTCACTGTCTTCAACCCTCTCCCCTAAACCTAACCAAACAGGTCACAACCCTTCATTAGGGAGGAAAAAAAGAAACTGCAACTCATTCCCAAGGCCCCAGCATCTCATAAACCCAGTTCTCACACACACACAAGACCCATCCCCCCTTGAGCATTACTGTACCTTGCTCCGAGTCCCACTTACATTAGTCAAACGTCCTGCGTTCCCCGTCTACGGTAAGACAATCCTCAAGTCAAGGTCACCCTTGAGAAGCTGTAAGATGCATATCAGAGAGCTGAATGTTCTTGTGACTCAAGGTAAGGCGGTGAAAACTTTTTCTCCGGTTTAAGATGGAAAACTTTTTCTACGATATAAGATGGAAAACTTTTCCTCCATTAGAAAATGGAAAAACTTTTCCTCCATTATAAAATGTAGAACTATTTCTCTGGTATAAAATGGAAAACTTTTCCTCTGACATTAAATGGAAAACTTTTTCTGTTATATAAAATGGAAAACTTTTCCTCTGATATGAAATGGAAAACTGTTCCTCAGACTGAGAGGGAAAACTTTTCCTGACATAAGATGGAAAACTTTGTCTCCGATATAAACTGGAAAACTTTGTCTCCGATATAAAATGGAAAAATTTTCCTCCGATATAAAATGGAAAACTTTTCCTGATATAAAATTGAAAGCTTTGCGTCCATTATAAGATGGAAAACTTTTCCTCCAAATATAAAATTGAAAATTTTTCCTCCGATATAAAATGGAAAACTTTTCCTCCGATATAAAATGGAAAACTTTTCCTCCCGTATAAAATGGAAAGCTTTTCCTTTGTTATAAGATGGAAATTTTTTTCTCCGATATAAAATGGAAAAATTTCCTGCGATATAAAATGGAAAACTTTTCCTCCATTATAAGATGGAAAACTTTTCCTCCATTATAAGATGGAAAACTTTTCCTCTGATAAACAATGGAAAACTTTTTATCTGATATAAAATAGAAAACTTTCATCTGATACAAAATGGAAAACTTTTCCTCTGATGTAAAACAGAGAACTTTTTCTCCGATATAAAATACATAATTTTTTCTGAGATTTGAAATGGGAAAATTTTTTTTCCGATATGATATGGCAAACTTTCCCTCAGATATAAAATGGAAAAGTTTTCCTCCATTATAAAACGAAAAACTTCTCCTATATAAAATGGAAAACTATTCTTGGGGGTAAAGGAACATAAAAGTGAGACCCTATATAGACAATCTATTCTTAGGAGTAAGGAACATGCGAGAAACTATAGAGTAACGAATACTTTTGACACTTTCTGAACGCTAGTTGAACAGACAACTAGTTGTATGGTTTAGAATAAGCTGGCGTATGTAAGCACGAGTCCTTGCCTAAAATGTGGTAGACAGTTGAAGGGGATGAGAGGCCCTGTTGTGGACCTCTGGACTCCGCCTATCAACAGAGACGATATGTTAACATATGGCTGTGGATTCCCTTTAATACCGATGTAATCTCCCCATTCAGTTTTATGGAATGGAATATAGAGTTTAGGCTAAAGGTCATTCAGCGCTGGAAAGGAAATTGCTAGTAGGTGGGTTTGAAAGGTGTAACAGGAGGAAAACCTCACAGTTGCACTATGAAATAATTGTTAGGAGAGGGTGGATAGCCAGATGGAGGAAAGAATATGAAGGGAGGTACAGTAAAAGGAATGAAAGGGGTTGCAGCTAGGGGCCGAAGGGACGCTGCAAAGAACCTTAAGTAATGCCTACAGTGTAGCCCGTGAGGTGCACTGATGGCACTACCCCGCTATGGGGCATTCTATTTTATAAATAAAGAATACTGAATAATCATCATCATCATGATCAAAAGTACCAAACACTGATAAGGAACAAGCTTAAAACGACATAAACAGAGTGCCATCAAGTCATAAAAAAGAACAAGAAATATAACAGAAAATGAATGCTATCTTATACAAGTCGCATAAAACGTTTTCAAAACAATGTTCTTGTGTTTAGAGACATTTCGGCCACATGGTTAAGCACTGGCTATGAAGCCATAAGATAAACAAGGTTCATACCCAGACTATACAAAAGACGGACCTTGACAGAGGAGTCTAAGGCCATAAGGTCAAACCTTTCTTACTGTTTTCTGACTATTATTATTATTATTATTATTATTATTATTATTATTATTATTATTATTATTATTATTATTATTGGAGAAACAAATTCACAGTTATATATGGGGGTACATATATTTAAAAATAAATCTGTACATAATCCACATAGCTGCGGATTTTTCTCCATTTCAAGACGCATGCTACCATGAGTATTATTATTATTATTATTATTATTATTATTATTATTATTATTACACGGGAGTGAGTAGGGATTTAGATTAAATAAAACAAGTACAGCTATCGTTCTACAGTTAAATTAATATCTTCTAATGATTCCGTTTTAGCAGTCTAACGACTTTCTAAGATCGTCTAACACACACTTTCATAATTCAAACGTCCTTTTTAAATGATCCGTCTCTTATCTGCAACGGGCTTACGTTCCAGTGTATTCCCTGGCTCTTTAATTCTCCTCACGTTCCTTTGAAATTAATTTTACGTTCCCTTAATGTTACTTGCTCTTCCTTTAAATTCTCCTGCTTTCTTTAAATCGCCTGCCATTCCCTTAATTCAATAACAGTCTTATTAAATAACCAAAATTAATCCACTCTACTATGTGGACGTTCCTTTAAATAATAATGGCGACTACGTTACCTTTCATATAAAGTTCACTTCAAATAACAGATGCTACTTGCGCATACCGTTTCCTTTACCTTTTCGCATTGAATAATCGACGTTTCTTTCAAACACAAACGTTGGTGGTCAACAACAAACGTTTCTCTTACGTCTAAAAAAGTAACACGTTCCCTTTAAATGCCACCTACGTTTTCACCTACCTAATCTGCCGCGAGCATATTAACGCGAATGTGATACTTATAATAGCGTCGCGTGGCGCGAAAAAAGGACGTAAACAAAAACAAAAAAGTAAACAAAAACAAAAAATAAACAAAAACTGGTCCAGCCACCACCTCGGTAACCGTGAAAACAACCAAGGTCTCCCTCGTGGTCTCCGGAGTCCTTAGAGAAAAACAAATCGGACGTTGATCGAGTGCACGGGAGACGAGACAAGCGGGA